>NC_091283.1:521191740-521274240 GCF_032444005.1 Ranitomeya imitator
GGAAGGCGGCATGTGCCACCCTGCCCCTCAAGGCGCCTGGACCTGTGGCAGGCCTTGACCCCACGCGTATCTCCACTTGTTTTGAGCCCTTTTGCGCCAAAATCATATGTTGGAGATTGCTGCTCGTTAAAATTCGCGTGCGTCTCTCAGGGACTTTTTTCCTGCGGATCTTCCATGAGAGAGCCATGCTTTTCTATGGAGATGCCAGGCAGGTTCCTCCTGCAGGCTGGTCCATCGCATGGATTTTCTTGCAACTCTCTGCTGGGAAGGCGGCATGTGCCACCCTGCCCCTCAAGGCGCCTGGACCTGTGGCAGGCCTTGACCCCACGCGTATCTCCACTTGTTTTGAGCCCTTTTGCGCCAAAATCATATGTTGGAGATTGCTGCTCGTTAAAATTCGCGTGCGTCTCTCAGGGACTTTTTTCCTGCGGATCTTCCATGAGAGAGCCATGCTTTTCTATGGAGATGCCAGGCAGGTGATTCAGTTGGCAATGCTGGCGACGCCATACACGTTGCAAAGCGCCACTCCGTCGTCGGCTCGTTGGTCTAGGGGTATGATTCTCGCTTAGGGTGCGAGAGGTCCCGGATTCAAATCCCGGACGAGCCCTACTCTTTCTCTGTGGGGGAACCAGAATGTTCATCTTCTTTTGCCCTCCCTCTGTTAGCTAAACCACTCCCCGTGCTCCTTGTGGCCGAGCCCACAAAGGTGGCAGAATCGACGATGCTGCACGGCATGCACAAAACGTTGGCTCGTTGGTCTAGGGGTATGATTCTCGCTTCGGGTGCGAGAGGTCCCGGGTTCAAATCCCGGACGAGCCCTAGCTGGTGTGTGCCTCGTGTCCCACACGTGGCAGTGCCCTTTTTGCACTGGTCTTGCTCGAGGGCGCTCGAAAGCCGCGTCACGTACCCACGGGTGCTTCTCAACAAGGGTCTTGCTCGTTTCCCCCGCCTCACAGCCTTTTTTGCGAATGACGACAGCTCTGAGGAAGCTCGCTCTTAGCTCGTGCTGGACTGCCATGGCTCCACTTCTCCAGTAAGGTGCGAGGCGTCTTTAGCTGGCTGGCCGTTTCACCGCTCCGTTCCTCTTCTCTTTCTGTCACGTGGCCACGCTCGACTCCTCCTGCCTCTTTGGACACCAGTGTCAGATCTTGCTCTTGCTGCAGCCTGTGCCAAATTGCGGCGCTGAGCCAGGTGCCTCGCAGCCCTTGCCTCCGTCGCTGGCTCGTTGGTCTAGGGGTATGATTCTCGCTTTGGGTGCGAGAGGTCCCGGGTTCAAATCCCGGACGAGCCCATGCTTGTGGAAAGCTTTGACGCAGGTCTCTTGCATGCTGTGCTTCCTCCTGCAGGCTGGTCCATCGCATGGATTTTCTTGCAACTCACTGCTGGGAAGGCGGCATGTGCCACCCTGCCCCTCAAGGCGCCTGGACCTGTGGCAGGCCTTGACCCCACGCGTATCTCCACTTGTTTTGAGCTCTTTTGCGCCAAATAATTATACCCATATTCCTATCAGAAGTAGATGAAATATGTTCCTGGGCATGTGTATTTGTGGTATTTCACCCATAATCCCCATACAGAACAATAATTATACCCATATTCCTATCAGAAGTAGATGAAATATGTTCCTGGGCATGTGTATTTGTGGTATTTCACCCATAATCCCCATACAGAACAATAATTATACTCATATTCCTATCAGAAGTAGATGAAGTATGTTCCTGGGCATGTGTATTTGTGGTATTTCACCCATAATCCCCATACAGCACAATAGTTATACCCATATTCCTATCAGAAGTAGATGAAATATGTTCCTGGGCATGTGTATTTGTGATATTTCACCCATAATCCCCATACAGAACAATAATTATACCCATATTCCTATCAGAAGTAGATAAAGTATGTTCCTGGGCATGTGTATTTGTGATATTTCACCCATAATCCCCATACAGAACAATAGTTATACCCATATTCCTATCAGAAGTAGATGAAATATGTTCCTGGGCATGTGTATTTGTGATATTTCACCCATAATCCCCATACAGAACAATAATTATACCCATATTCCTATCAGAAGTAGATGAAGTATGTTCCTGGGCATGTGTATTTGTGATATTTCACCCATAATCCCCATACAGAACAATAATTATACCCATATTCCTATCAGAAGTAGATGAAATATGTTCCTGGGCATGTGTATTTGTGATATTTCACCCATAATCCCCATACAGAACAATAATTATACCCATATTCCTATCAGAAGTAGATGAAATATGTTCCTGGGCATGTGTATTTGTGATATTTCACCCATAATCCCCATACAGAACAATAATTATACCCATATTCCTATCAGAAGTAGATGAAGTATGTTCCTGGGCATGTGTATTTGTGATATTTCACCCATAATCCCCATACAGAACAATAATTATACCCATATTCCTATCAGAAGTAGATGAAATATGTTCCTGGGCATGTGTATTTGTGATATTTTACCCATAATCCCCATACAGAATAATAATTATACCCATATTCCTATCAGAAGTAGATGAAATATGTTCCTGGGCATGTGTATTTGTGATATTTCACCCATAATCCCCATACAGAACAATAATTATACCCATATTCCTAGCAGAAGTAGATGAAGTATGTTCCTGAGCATGTGTATTTGTGATATTTCACCCATAATCCCCATACAGAACAATAATTATACCCATATTCCTATCAGAAGTAGATGAAGTATGTTACTGGACATGTGTATTTGTGATATTTCACCCATAATCCCCATACAGAACAATAGATATACCCATATTCCTATCAGAAGTAGATGAAGTATGTTCCTGGGCATGTGTATTTGTGATATTTCACCCATAATCCCCATACAGAACAATAGTTATACTCATATTCCCTTCTTGTTATATTACAAGAAGTAATTTCCTGGGCTGCATTTGTAAAATGTGCTGCCATCTAGTGGTGGAGTCTAGTATTGCAGCCCATCATCCCCTCATCCCATCATCCCAATATGCAGTTTAGTCCGTCCCGAGATAATTAAGGCTAAGTGCACACATTTGGTTCTATATTGAATATTGTTAATTGATAGACGGTTGCTATTACGTTCTTGTAAGTGCACACATTGCAGAATCTCCGCGCCAATTCCGCATCTCCTGCCGTGGGTACATCACATGCGGAATTGGCATGCGTTTTCCCGCTAAACACTAGCGTTTTACAAGCGTTATTAGCTTACAGAATGCTAGCGTTTTCCCCGCGATCTGTAGCATCGCTTGGAAAACTTGACAGGTTGGTCACAATTGTCAAACACAGTGTTTGACAAGTGTGACCAACTATTTACTATTGATGCTGCCTCTGCAGTGTCAATAGTAAAAAGATATACTGTAATGTTAAAAATAATAAAAAAAATCATGATATTCTCACCTTCCAGCTCCTCACGATGCTTGCGCTTCCAGTAATGCCTAGCGGCAATGACCCCATATGACGTAGCATGACGCGAGACCGCACGCCATCACAGGTCATTGCCACAAAGCATCACTGGGAACGGAAGCATCGCGAGGAGCGGGGGCGCTGGAAGGTGAGAATATCATGATTTTTTTTTATTTCAATTCTTTTTTTTTTTTTTTAAACAATTATATGGTTCCCAGGCCTGAAGGAGTCTCCTCTCCTCCACCCTGGGTACCAACCGCACATGATCCGCTTACTTCCCACATAGTGGGCATAGCCACATGCGGAAAGTAAGCGGATCAATGCATTCCTATGTGTGCGGAATCCCCATGATTCCCCACAAAGAATGAACATGCTGCGTTTTTTTCCAGAATGCGATTCCGCTGCGGAAAAAAAAGCAACATGAGCACAAAAAAATGCGAATTGCATTCTAATAATAGGATGCTTAATGTATGCTCTTTTTTTTTTTGCGGCTTTATCGTGAAAAATCCTGAACGTGTGCACACAGCCTGAGAGGCTGGCTGTGATCAGTGCCTGGTCAGGTAGCTGCATGTAGGTTGGTGCTGTCTGTAGAACGTAGCTGGCAGCTGGGCTCTATGCAGCGGACACAGCAGG
The DNA here is from genome assembly GCF_032444005.1 of Ranitomeya imitator. NCBI lineage: Eukaryota > Metazoa > Chordata > Amphibia > Anura > Dendrobatidae > Ranitomeya > Ranitomeya imitator. The sequence goes on from NC_091283.1 coordinate 521,195,803, forward strand.
TCCCGGTTTCCCCGGTGTGGGCCCTATCCACAAGACATGACCTCACACATGCAGAGATCTCCATTGGCCGTACTTACTGCCTCACAATATATGGAAGATATGCTTGGTAAACAGTGATACCTCCTGAAAGAGTTGGGAAGTTTCCCGGACACCCCATGTCTCCTCTCCCTGCGCTTCTCTGTGCTTTCTGGGCAATGCAGAGTTGTCTACCGTTTCACCAACCGTTTAGTTGTACTAAATGCTAAACCTGACCTGCCATTATGATTCTCCAGGCCATTACAAGTTCGCAAATACCAAACATGTATATGTTCTTTCTTATTTATGTAATGAAGAAAAATTCAACGTTTGTGTAAAAAAAGAAAAAAACCACCCCAGCGCCATTCTCCGGGTTCAGTCACTGCGCTGAATATACAGAGCGGCATCTGTAACCATGTTGCCGGCGCCAATGTGGAGTCAGTGTCACTTAGGTCCCGGTGCGTGGTTACATCTGCCGCTCTGTATACTTGGAGCGGTGACGGAACCTGGAACGCTGCTGGGGGCAATAAAGTTAATTTTCTCTATGCATTGTTCGGGTAAGTTTGGGCACCGGGTAGGTTAGTAATGCCATTAACCTGCAGATTAACCCCATATCTGCAGGTTAATAGCATTTTTCTGGTGACAGGTTCCCTTTAACATGATACGTTGCCGTATAGTGGCCCATAATATATGGTAGAAACTGCAGTCTGAGGTATATATTGGGAAAGGCTCTGACATGTTTGAGCAGAACCTTAGGAGAAAACGTCACTGGTGACTGCATCTTGTACATACAGGCAGTGTGGGGCGGACACCGCCACAGAACTTGTAATAGATAAATGGTAATTATTACATTACAGTTCGGCAGCCGCGACACGTGCAGGGATTGCTCATCACTAGTGGGGACCATTCTCCTAGTGGCTGGTTCTTACCTTGTCACTTTGTCAAGGGGAGGTTCAGTACCTTTATACTATTGACCTATGATTGTAATAGTTTAGCAATATCAGACAGCTGGTGGGCTCTCGACACCCACACTGATTAGCAGCTATAATGTCCGGCAGTCTGACAAAAACATTGCATAGGAGCTGAATCGCATTTTTACATACTGTTTAGTGGCTCCTACAGGGCTATGCATATATCAGCTTATTCTTTTCATCAGGAGCTAATCTGTTAGATTAGGCAATGGCTACTAAACTGCGTATGGAGCATTGGTGGTGTGCGCCGTGCACTGCATTCGGCCACTGCAGGTGATTACAGCTGATCGGTAGGGTGCTGGGCCCCAACTAATAATGTTTATCATTGGAACAGGTCATTAGTATAAATGTACTGGACAACCCCTTCAGGCTACGTCCCCCCCCCTCCCCCCCAATGAGCTTTTTGATGATGTAGAATCTCTGCACCTAATGTTTAAATTGGGTTACTTGATTATTTCTTTTCATTGCGTTTGTGTGCGTTTTTTTTTTTTAAGCATGGGTTTTTTGGACTTTTTGGTGTCATGCTTCAAATAAAGCTACCGTACTTTCTTTTTGATACTAGCCAAAACTGGAAAACTAAGCCTATAATCAAAATAATTCAGTTCAATTATCATAGGGGCCCAGAAACAGCATTTGGTCCTATAATTACCACCAAATATAATATAAATTATATTAGTCTTTATGACAAAATTTATTATACTTTATGAACATACACTAAAAACACAATTGCAGAAGATAAAAACCATAAATAAAGCCCTAAAAATATGCAGTGTGGCAAGATTAAAAACCGCGTGATTGACCATAAATGGTCAATCAAACTAGAATTAATAACATGGGTATGGCTATAACATAGAGTCCTTGTAAACCTATATGAACAGCCAATGCTACATAAATAAATCACTTAGTTTTCACCTAGGTAGTCAGCAGACCCCCTGCATTACCGTCCGCATAGTGAAGATATCAGTCACACCCCTACACCCACCATGTGCAATCATGCACAGAAGAACCAACACTGCCCAGTACTCTGATGCGCGTTTCGCTTATACCTATGTCTGGGGGCCACATGCAGGCTTCTCCGTAGGACAGGAAAGTTTTTGAAAAATACATAACTGAGAAGAATACATATTACCAGGATTTAGATTTAATTCATGTTAATGTTCTATACTGTACAAACAATCCTGCTTTAATTTTTCTTGCAGTGTATTTGAAGGAGAGCTCTCCGAGACCATACCAGTGGTGCATGCGTCAATAGCTGGATGCAGAATTATTGGAAGGATGTGTGTAGGTGTGTACAGATCACAACCATGACATGGCATACAGCAGTTTCTATAAAGAGATGTTAGTTTTAAAATGTTTGTTTTGTGATCCCTCTTGTAATGTTGCAGACTACAGTTCACACTGCCCCCAAAATGCTTTACATTGTCCAGGTGGATAGGCATCAGACATCAATCAAGCCTATGACACTTGCAGATGTTCAGATAATCCACCACGCAATTGATCTGTATGTGCCGACTAAATGCCAACAGGTCACACTGCTGTTTGGCTGCAGCCTGTATAAATCCTAAAGGGGGTTTCTAGGTGTGTAACATTGATGACCCCCGAATGATCTGATATAGAAGCCTTATCCAAAGGATATGCAAACCGTATTAGTTCCAGAAAAGACTACATCTGTTTAAAGAGGTTTTCCAAGTTAAAAAGAAAGGTCTGCAGTAAAGGTACCGTCACATTTAGCGACGCTGCAGCGATCCAGACAACAATCCTGATCGCTGCAGCATCTCTGTTTGGTCGCTGGAGAGCTGTCACACAGACAGCTCTCCAGCGACCAACGATGCCGGTCCCCTGGTAACCAGGGTAAACATCGGGTTACTAAGCGCAGGGCCGCGCTTAGTAACCCGATGTTTACCCTGGTTACCAGCGTAAAAGTAAAAAAAAAAAAAACACTACATACTTACCTTCCGCTGTCTGTCCCCCGGCGCTGTGCTTTCCTGCACTGACTGTGATCGCCAGCCGGAAAGCACAGTGGTGATGTCATCGCTGTGCTCTGCTTTCCGGCCGGCGCTCACAGTGCAGAGAAGCACAGCGCTGGGGGACAGACAGCGGAAGGTAAGTATGTAGTGTTTGTTTTTTTTTACTTTTACGCTGGTAACCAGGGTAAACATCGGGTTACTAAGCGTGGCCCTGCGCTTAGTAACCCGATGTTTACCCTGGTTACCAGTGAAGACATCGCTGAATCGGCGTCACACACGCCGATTCAGCGATGTCTGCAGGGAGTCCAGCGACGAAATAAAGTTCTGGACTTTCTGCACCGACCAACGATGGCACAGCAGGATCCAGATCGCTGCTGCCTGTCAAACTGAACGATATCGCTAGCCAGGACGCTGCAACGTCACGGATCGCTAGCGATATCGTTCAGTGTGACGGTACCTTAACCGTGTGACAACAGACTGCTGAATTGTGACAGTGTGCGATGCAGACACTGTCATGATTTCTCTGTATTTCCTCATGTAAGTGGGTGGTCGAGTGACTGCATGTATGCGATCTGTGTGTTTGCGGGCACATCATGCTGACTAGACTCTTATCCCTTTCTTTCTGTGTCCTATTGAGAGAAGTGCAGAAAAATCTAATTGCTATGTGGCTGCGAGTACATATCATATACATGCAGTCACGTAACCATGCACTCGCATGGGGAGTACAGGGTAATCATGACAATGTGCACATTGCACACTTTAATGATTCGGCATAAAGTGACTGCAGACTTTTCTTCTCGACCCCTTTAACAAAGTATTTATGGAAAATGGAAGGCAAATTCTGATAAAAACCCTCACTGTAACACCATATTTGTCTGAAATTTCTTTGAGCTGCTTGTAAGGAGCATAAAGATATGACCTAAACATTAAATAGTCTATAGGTTATTTCTTTTCTTTTTTAGCTTTGAATTTGTGTTCACATTTTATGTAGGAAACCGAAATGGCCTTCTAGTCCCAAACAACACAACAGATCAAGAACTCCAGCACATCAGAAACAGCTTACCGGACTCTGTACGAATCCAGAGGGTTGAGGAGAGACTTTCCGCTTTGGGGAATGTGATGGCTTGTAATGACTACGTAGCCCTTGTACACCCCGATCTTGACCGGGTATGTGCTGTTTGTTTTTTAATATCTACTGTAAACATTTCTTTAAATTCTCTTGGTCTTTAGGCATGTTGCCTTTGATAAGCCGGACAGGCACTGTGTCTACGCTGTCTAGACCCAAGGCATGTCCGTGCAATCTTCTCCCTGCCCAGCACCAGTGGCTAACGTGTCTCCCTGCCAGGCAAAGAACAAGGACAAGCCACCGGGGATATGTCTTACATGAGACACCTAGTCCCAGGATGGCTTTTCAAAGTATCTTGCAGTGAGACTTATCGGCTGCTATTGCACAGCATGAATCTGATGATGCCGTTTCCTAGTCCCAAGCAGTAGACCGTTCTCTATCTGTACTGTCCAAAACAGAGAATATCTCTTTAAGAGGAATCTTTTTTTAAACCAACAAAAGAACCCTATACTTGCCTTTTCAAGTCTCCTCCAGTTTCGTATTTCCACACACACACCTATTCTGGACTTATTCCGGTCTGTTTTACTGTTGCTGTCGCCTCCACTCATTGTGGCCAGCGATAACAGTGGTGCTCCCCAAACTGTAAGGTTGGCCTTACCAGTGAGGCACGTTTCATAGAAGTGATCATATACTGCCTGCTATTGGTGACAAAATTGGTGACAAAAAAAAAACAACTGACCTGATGGATAGGGTGGCCAAAGCGCTGGCCAACCATGGTGGGTCAATTGCTGCACAATTTTTCTACAAATTAGTATGTAATTTGGTCATTGCAGTGGGAAAGTTGTCGCCTACTGTGGCCGATCACGCTGTTTGGCCCTAACCTAATGTTTTGTTACAAATGGTTCATCATTGACCCATCAAATTCTTCTTCCCTTCTGTAAAATGTAAGACAAGACACAAGGATAACATAGAATAATGTACTTTCTATAATCCCTGCTCTTTATTTTCTTTTTGTGTTTCAGGAGACAGAGGAGATACTAGCAGACGTTCTGAAAGTAGAGGTTTTCAGGCAGACAGTTGCTGAGCAAGTTCTTGTTGGCAGTTACTGTGCCTTTAGTAATCAGGGGGGTTTGGTTCATCCCAAAACATCAATAGAAGACCAGGATGAGTTGTCATCATTACTCCAAGTCCCCTTAGTGGTAAGTAAAATAAGATAAGAATGAATGCTACTTCAAAACGCTATATAAAAGCTTGCTTCTTAGGCTAGGTTCATATTGCGTTAGTGCAACCCGTTTAGCGCTACCTACTGGGGAATTTTGGAAAGTTTAGTAATTTTGAACATATAGATAAGGGTATGTGGGGAAAAAAATGGTAGTCAAATTTGGCATTCAGATTCCACAGCCTGGGACTTTTGTTCTTTTCCCTCAAGTTTGCTTTTCCAAAGTAAATGTGCTTGTTACTTTAACCCCTTACCGGCATCGGACGTACTATACCGTCCGATGCCGGCTCCCCTGCTTTGATGCAGGGCTCCGCGGTGAGCCCGCACCAAAGCCGGGACATGTCAGCTGTTTTGAACAGTAGAATCGCGATCTGCCCGCACCTATTAACTAGTTAAATGCCGCTGTCAAACGCAGACAGCGGCATTTAACTACCGCTTCCGGCCGGGCGGCCGGAAATGACGTCATCGCCGACCCCGTCACATGATCGGGGGTCGGCGATGCTTGTGAATGGTAACCATAGAGGTCCTTGAGACCTCTATGGTTACTGATTGCCCGTCGCTGTGAGCGCCACCCTGTGGTCGGCGCTCACAGCACACGTGCAATTCTGCTACATAGCAGCGATCAGCAGATCGCTGCTATGTAGCAGAGCCGATCGTGCTATGCCTGCTAGCCTCTCATGGAGGCTATTGAAGCATGGCAAAAGTAAAAAAAAAAAAGTTTAAAAAAATGTGAAAAAAATAAAAAAAACATAAAAGTTTAAATCACCCCCCTTTCACCCCAATCGAAATAAATCAATAAAAAAAATATCAAATCTACGCATATTTGGTATCGCTGCGCTCAGAATCGCCCGATCTATCAATTAAAAAAAAGTATTAACCTGATCGCTAAACAGCGTAGCGGGAAAAAAATTCGAAACGCCAGAATTACGTTTTTTTGGTCGCCGCGACATTGCATTAAAATGCAATAACGGGCGATCAAAAGAACGTATCTGCACCGAAATGCTATCATTAAAAACGTCATCTCGGCACGCAAAAAATAAGCCCTCAACCGACCCCAGATCACGAAAAATGGAGACGCTACGAGTATCGGAAAATGGCGCAATTTTTTTTTTTTTTTTTTAGCAAAGTTTGGAATTTTTTTTCACCACTTAGATAAAAAATAACCTAGTCATGTTTGGTGTCTATGAACTCGTAATGACCTGGAGAATCATAATGGCAGGTCAGTTTTAGCATTTAGTGAACCTAGCAAAAAAGCCAAACAAAAAACAAGTGTGGGATTGCACTTTTTTTGCAATTTCACCGCACTTGGAATTTTTTTCCCGTTTTCTAGTACACGACATGCTAAAACCAATGATGTCGTTCAAAAGTACAACTCGTCCCGCAAAAAATAAGCCCTCACATGGCCAAATTGACGGAAAAATAAAAAAGTTATGGCTCTGGGAAGGAGGGGAGCGAAAAACGAACACGGAAAAACGAAAAATCCCCTGGTCATGAAGGGGTTAATGGTAAATTGCCATATATATTTAAAGGGAGTCTTGCCAGGATTTTGCTACCCCCATCTGAGAGCAGCATATTTGAGGCTCCGTGGCTGCATTATTAGACAATAATTGAACAGCCACAGCACATACGGGGATTGGCTAACAGCCGCAAATCGTGGAGCTGCGGGGACTTGGAACATATTACTCAAGCACCCACGATACTTTGAGAACGCTATTTCCTAGTACACTTATCACTAACAGAGACCCTTGTTCCAGCGGAGTCATTTACTGGATTTCTTGCTGTAGTTTTATCTGCTACTGATGTACCAGTTATGAGTTCATTATAACCCCAGCCACACATTATTGGCAGATTTCTGCCTATGCACAGTGTACAGAAAGCTGCCAGTCCGTGGTGGGGCGGGGTTATACACAGCTTATGAATATGGAGGACTACTTGGCATGAGGTTTACTAGTTTTCCCTGTTTTACCAGCAGGAGATTATGAAAAGTACAGCAAGCAGCCTAGCAAGTAACATGTCACTGGAATTGGGGTCTCTGTCCCCATGTCATGCTTATGTCATTTTAGGTGGCAAAAACCTGATGACCTATTCCCTGTTAAAGGGAACCTGCCATGTTCCCAAACGCTAATAACCTACCGTAATTCTATGGTGCTTATCTGCAAGTTAATAGCATTGTAATGCCGCACTGAAAGACTGGCTACCATGAGGACATGAACTTTATTACTCCAGCTGTCAGTCATACAGGCGTGGCCAGCTCTGCTGCAGTCTTTAGTCAGAACATAGTGAGCAGCGGCTCTAACCATTCCTCGCCACTGACTGATGGCTGACTCTGCACAGATCCACTGCAAGTCAGTGCTGGCAGCTCAGTTACAGCGGTCGCTCACTGTGTACTGAGCGGTGACTGTAGCTGTGCCGGCAGCACCACTATGACTGAAAGCTTGAGGCTGCCGAGAGGAATTAAGTTTTTCCTCCCAGTATCCAGTCTTTCAGTGCTGGGGCTGCACAGCGTTAGAATGCTATTAACCTGCAGATTAACACCATATGTAAAAGTTTATAGCGGTTTGTGACATGACTGTTTTCCTTGTCAGCAGGATTGTGCACAGTAACCTACAGTGTCAGGTCGGCTCCTTTACACTGATTAAAAATACCTTGGCTGATGAAATCTGTCTTGTGGTGGTTTCTTAATCTTTTTTTTTTTCCTTTGGAGGAGAGAATTTTTTTGTTTGTTCTCTACAAAGGTGGCACTGCCGACGCCTGCTCAGTAGCAGCCATTGGATCACCAATAGCTGCAACTACACAGGCTGGCGTCTGCCTGCAGAAGGGTTTTATTTTCTTTTCAGAATAGAGCAATCTTTATCCTATAATCTCTATCCCAACCTGACACTGTCTGTAGGTCACGTAATGATAGAAACCACGGCACTCAAGGTTTGTAGGAGGTGCACAAGTTAGGTATCCAACCCGTCAGTCATGTAGAATAAATTACTTGGCACTCATGACCGCGTATCGCCAAAACAGGGTCTTTCCCGTACTCAATCTTCCTGACCCCCACACCATCCCCAGGGGGCCATTCTCCCCTTCTCCTGTAAATTTAAATTAAACACCAACACGTAAATTTCTTTGGATAATTTTGGCCACAGCGGCCATTTTATTAAACAAACAATAACATAAATAACAACATATATACCATATGTAAAAACCTGGAGGGGAGGGTTCTTGGGGGTAAGAAATCTGGCTCAAAAATAGGCATAAAGCCACCACCAACTTTAAAACCAAACACTTCTTTACCCTCAGCCGTGACCACCAGCTCAAGGGCACCATGTAACCCATTTCGGGCAAACCAAAACCCCAAAGCTCCCGAGGTAAATTCCCCGTCCAGAGCCCGTAAACAAAAGCCAGATCAACCCCGTAAAAACGTCATCACCACCTCCAAGAACCCCACCCCCCGCCAAAACTGCCACTGTGACAATGATAACGAAAACTCCCCTCTGGCAATAACTGATTAAAAAACCGAGATGAGAAAAAACCCAACTCCCCGGCTACCCCTCCATCAAACTGTTCACTTAAACTAATCCACAATAAAGGGAGGGAGGGTGGGCTTCTCTCCTGATGATTCACCTCACAAGTGATCCTTCCCGCACTTCTCCAGCCCCTGCCTCCTTTCCCCACTAGGTCCACCCCTTATTCAAAAATTTCCACCAATCACCTATAAGATCCCTTTTTTTTTTTTTTTTTTTATTCAAAACTCTAAAACTCCCTTCTTGGCAACGCAGTCATGTGGGGGCTTTCATCCAGCTGCGCCCATTACAGCCCCCCTTCTTGACCGCGTATCGCCAAAACAGGGTCTTTCCCGTACTCAATCTTCCTGACCCCCACACCATCCCCAGGGGGCCATTCTCCCCTTCTCCTGTAAATTTAAATTAAACACCAACACGTAAATTTCTTTGGATAATTTTGGCCACAGCGGCCATTTTATTAAACAAACAATAACATAAATAACAACATATATACCATATGTAAAAACCTGGAGGGGAGGGTTCTTGGGGGTAAGAAATCTGGCTCAAAAATAGGCATAAAGCCACCACCAACTTTAAAACCAAACACTTCTTTACCCTCAGCCGTGACCACCAGCTCAAGGGCACCATGTAACCCATTTCGGGCAAACCAAAACCCCAAAGCTCCCGAGGTAAATTCCCCGTCCAGAGCCCGTAAACAAAAGCCAGATCAACCCCGTAAAAACGTCATCACCACCTCCAAGAACCCCACCCCCCGCCACACACGAACAGCCCTGACCACCTCAGGCTCGTGAGTGCCCCACCGCCACCAAAGCTCTCTCGACTCCTTCCTGTAGCCCGAGTGCCCATAAATCCATACCAACATCATTAAGATGCACTCCATCATCCCTCCAATAATTGCCAATCCCATCCTCCAGCTCCAAATGTCTAACGGCAATACCCCCGTTCCGAGACACAAATCCTGCCACCGCCCTATTCAGCTTCACCCGGGCTCTATTGATCCCTCTATGGGACCGTACATCACGCCACTTCCGCCTTGGTACAATGTCCGACCACACCGTCACAACACCCGGGAAAGATACCCACAACCGTAAAAAATCAAAACGAATGTCTCTGATCAACTCCCTCACTGGCCTAACTCCCAAATCATTTCCTCCAAGGTGAACCACCAAAATGTCCGGGGGTCGATCCAATCTAGCGGCGTTGGCAACTGCCGGCAACAAACTCCGCCATAACATACCCCGGAATCCCAACCATCTAATAACCACCGAATCCCTTACAAAGCCTAATTGCCTACCATTTCGCCTGACATCCGCACGAAGCGCACCCCAATGAACAAATGAATGTCCGATAATCCATGCCAGGAGGGAGGTTCGACCTGAAAAAACACAACAATGATTAACACCATAACAAGGCTCTCTCCCCCACAGACCTAATTCCTAATATAAGACAGATATCGATCCGAACTCCATCTGCCTATTCTTTTGATAACATCAACGCCTAGGCCCAGACCATCCGCCTCGGACGCAGCACCAATTCGAAATGAATGCGACCCGAAATTCTTCGGGTCAACACCCAACGATCCCAAACCCCTCTTCAACAGCGCCGTAAATTGGTAGCGCGACAAAAATTCCCCGTTCTGATGTCGTAACAAAGGGCCTGCCCTCAGTGCCGACAGACGCCAATAAGATTCCAAACAGTGCTGCGGGCACATCCCGCTACCGTCAACTCTCCCCAGCACCACTCGCCTACCCCTACCAAGCTGATCAGTCTTAGAATGCCTGATCCAAAATACAATACCTCCTGCCCAAAAGTCAACATCTTCCGCTAACAGACCACCCACCTTATTTTTATTTGGGGACACCAGCTCCCCCAGGCGCAAAGCGCCAAAGAACGCTAAAGAGAAGGCTAACCTAAACAATACAACCTCAAACTGCGAACTACAAATACCGCCCAAAGCCTCCCCAAGCCGTTCCAGCATACCAAAAGAAATCGGCCTACGCTTATCAAAAGACACATTGCCCTTCCGAAAACCCTTCAAAGCCTGCCTTATCAAAAAATCTTTTGTCAGATCAGCTGAACCTTGCAACCGAAAACCAAAGGCCAGACCCGCAACAACTTTGTTTAACCTCGAAACGGACCATCCCCATTCGGCCGCCTTACCCATCAAAGCCAGCAGAGCCATAATCTTATCGCCGTCGGATTCCACTGGGCCGCATTGGACCAACCAACCTTCCCACATCTCCCACGCCGCTGCATAATCCGACCATGTCCTGCTCGACAGTGAGGCCTGTATCAAGCGACCTCCCCTTCCGCAACAATCTGCCACAGATGCGAAGGACATCCCGCTCCTGTAGGTTCCGAATCTGGCGCCAGTTCCCGGAATCGGTCCCACTGAAAACGAGATAAAGCATCAGCTATATTGTTTTGGACACCTGGTACATGCACCGCCGAAATCCACGAATTCAATTCCAAACACCTCAACACCAATTCCCTAACCAACCTAATCACGGGGGGAGAAGAGGAAGATAAACTGTTGATAACTGACACGACACTCAAGTTATCACAATGGAATCGTACCCGACGATCCTTAAAATTCTCGCCCCAAATAAACGCTGCCACTACAATTGGGAACAACTCCAACAATGCCAAATTTTTGGTTAGCCCGTTTTGCCGCCATTCTTCCGGCCACACTCCGACACTCCATTTGCCTGCACAGTAGGCGCCATAACCGGCTCCCCCTGCTGCGTCCGTATAAATTTCACAATCAAAGGCGTTCAAATCCTCCTGCTGAATCAATGATCTGCCATTATAATTTTCCAAGAAACGCTGCCAAACCAACAGATCGTCCTTGTGCTCCCGGCTCAAACGTATGAAATGATGAGCTGCACGGACTCCCGCCGTAGCTCTGGACAACCTTCGGCAAAAAATCCGGCCCATAGGCATGATCCGGCACGCAAAATTTAAGCGCCCTAGCAACGACTGTAACTCCTTCAACGTCACTTTCCTCAATTTTCCGATTCTGGACACCTCCTGCTTCAGCAACAACAATTTGTCGTCGGGCAACCTGCATTCCATCTTTCTAGAATCGATAAGAATCCCGAGAAAACTTAAGACCGTACAGGGACCCTCTGTTTTCTCCTGCGCCAAAGGGACCCCGAAATGCCCGGACACCCATTCCATGGTGGCCAATAAATTACCGCAAACCGCAGAGTCCGGGGGGCCCACAAACATGAAGTCATCCAAATAATGAATGACCGAAGCAACATCAGAAACGTCTCTAACAACCCATTCCAAAAAAGTACTGAAAGTTTCAAACAACGAGCAAGAAATGGAACAGCCCATCGGCAAACACCTGTCTAAATAAAATTCTCCATTCCAAAAACAACCTAGTAACGGAATGCTCTCCGGATGTACCGGCAGAAGCCGAAAGGCAGACTCGATGTCTGTCTTCGCCATCAAGGCCCCCGCTCCGTACATACGAACCCATTGCACTGCCGCATCGAACGACGTGTATACAACCGAGCATAATTCCTCCGCAATGCCATCGTTAACAGAACAACCTTTTGGGTACGATAGGTGCTGGATTAAACGAAACTTATTTGGCTCCTTCTTGGGCACCACCCCCAATGGAGAAACGATCACCCCTTCCATAGGCAGCGAACTAAACGGGCCCGCCATTCTTCCTAACTCCACCTCTTTTGCTAACTTACTCGAAACAACATCCGCATGTAAACTTGCTGACCTCAGATTTTTTGTAGAAAAGGGGACCGTATGATTCGGGTGAGGAATCCTAAAACCTTCAGCAAAACCGTCCCTAATCACCACCGCCTTCAACCGGTCCGGATATCTACTTAGATAAGGGGCCATCTTTTGAAGCCTCACCGGCGTCACCCCCATGACCGCTACCCCCTGCTGGCTTGCCCCTTGCTTTTCTGAAACATTTTGAAGCCCCGTGTGAAGCTCCGCTACAATGGGAACACACGTGCTTAAACCTGCAGGTATTGCCATACTTGCACTGGCCGTCATTGAACTGCCAGCACGTTCCCGTTTTTTCCTTCGCCCCTTGATACCCCTGTCCTCCTCCTCCCCCTTGTCCTGATTGCTGACTACTACTCCCCGCGCCCCCTTGAAAGGACTGCCCGTACCTCACAGGGGCCATCACCTTCAGCCACAATCCAATGTCCTTATGCTCCCATTTTATCTCAGGCCTAACCGCCTTCCGCTGCCTGAATTGTTCATCGTAACGCTGCCAAGCCTGGCCCCCATACGTACGATGTGCCTCACCAATAGAATCAAAGTAACAGAAAAGACCCGAGCAATTTTCCGGGAATTTTTCTCCTATCACACTGGCCAAGATAGCAAAAGCCTGTTGCCAATTAACAAACGTTTGCGGAATCAGGCGCCAACGCCTTTTTTCCTCCTCTTCCTTTTTGCTATCATCTTTTTTCCCTTTGTCCAGATTAAATTTTTCCAAAGGGAGGAGGGAGAAAATCTCAACAAATTCATCCTTCCAGATCTTCTCCTTCACCTCCTTCTTTAAATGGGCACCGAGGGGACCCTCAAAGCACACAAAGACCTCCCCTTTTGCCCGATCATCCAACTTTATCTCATCCTTCTTACCCGTCTCCGTTTGAACCGACACTGACACCCCAGCAGCCTGGGCCGACGCGGCCGCCCCAGACCTCACTAATTCACCGGAGCCCCCTCCCCCGGCTGTACTAACAGGATCCACCAACCAAGCCCCAGCAGGTGACCCTCCCATATTACTTGCTGGCCCCGCGTCCAATCGCCTCAAAATATGCGACATACCTGCCAAAAGCTCTCTAACGCCAGGAAGCCCAGAACCAGCGTCCCCTACCCCCTCCACTAACCCCACCGTACCCGGCACCGAAATAGGAATAGACATGTACTCACGAGGCTGCGCAGGTGCTGTGTCCCCACCAGCCGTGTCTCCGGAATCCCGCTGTTCGCCATCTTCTGGATGTTCGCTCTCAGATCCGGGGTCGTCGCTGCCGCTGAATTGCCCCAGGCCCGCGCCCCTGGCCTCCACGTCACCAGGGGGGACCGAGACTGGCGATACACTCCTGTCGCTGGACCTCCTGGCGGATCTTGACCTGACGGCTGTTTGCAATCCACCTCGGCCTCCTGGCCTACTTGCCCGACCGGCACCTGCCCCACGACCAACGCGTCCCGGGCCCAGCTGAACCACCGATGCCAGCCTGCCCGTCGCCCTACTCTGTCGTCTCGTGCCGCTGCCAGGCCCACCTAGGGGAGGTGAGCCCGCCGCTGTCACCGCTGCTCCATAGCTCCCCCTCACTGCTGCCGTCGCTGGACTCCTGGCTCCTCCTGTTGTCGCCGCCGCTGACTGTGCTGTAAGTCTGCTGTTCCTGGCGCCGCTGGGGGGCGCCGCACTTCCCCTCGATCCCGGACTAGGCCGCACTACCTGTGCGGCCCTCACCGCTGACGTCGCTGTGCTCCCTTCTCCTCCTGACTCTGCCGCCGCTGCCCGCGCTGTGCTCCGGCTGCTTCTGGCACCGCTAGAGGGCGCCGCACCGCCGCTCGCTCCCGGACTAGGCCGCACTTCCGTTGCGGCCCTGGCTTCCGCTGCGGCCCTGGCATCGGGCCGTGCCTGGCTGGTCGCCGCTCCACGTCGCCGCCTCGCGCCGGCAGAGCCGCCGGGTGGATTCCTGCCGGAGGGGGGGACGGGCAGGATGGTCGCGCCGCGTCCCGCAGCCCCCGCAGGGTCCCCGGAGGGGCTCCGCGGCCTGCGCCTGCCGCGCGGTGACATGTCGGGGGACAATCTTTCTGGGGGCCGGGTTCTCCTGGTCCTGCTGCCCCGGCTCCCGCAGTCGCCCAGCAGCCTGGTGAGCTGCTCTTCCAGCCATCCATCGCTCCTGGACCTGGATTCCCTGCGCAGCTGCTCCACGAGGCTGTCTATGGAGGCCATGGTGAGTAGCTGCACACTTCTTCTCTCCTGATGATTCACCTCACAAGTGATCCTTCCCGCACTTCTCCAGCCCCTGCCTCCTTTCCCCACTAGGTCCACCCCTTATTCAAAAATTTCCACCAATCACCTATAAGATCCCTTTTTTTTTTTTTTTTTTTATTCAAAACTCAAAAACTCCCTTCTTGGCAACGCAGTCATGTGGGGGCTTTCATCCAGCTGCGCCCATTACAGCCCCCCTTCTAGAGAAATTCTTTGCAAGGTAAAACGTGAATAGTTCATTTATTAGGTGCATCCAGTTCCATATAAATTGAACGTTTTCGGTCTAATCAAAAGACCTTCATCAGAAAAGGTTATAAAGTACTGTAATACATGTGTGGAAAAACACAAAGGAAAACATTTTTTAGAAAATGATGCACAGAGAAATATATAGTAAAAAACAGATATGGTACACATTGCTCAATGGAGAAATGATAACTAAACAGACATCACATGTTACACGAAGAGCAGACAACAGCGGCGGTCTAAATGGATCCGACCTGGTGCTCCGTGAGTGGTGAGCTTCGTGGTGGAGATGCTAAAGGCTGTAAATGTGTAGGAAGGATAATGCAAGAGAAAAGAGGGCAAGGAGACACATCACGTCCAACTGAAAAACCGAGCGAGTGGATAGCGAATAGGCCATCCCTAAAGGATACAGGAAGTGCGGTAACCTCTATGACTAGTGGTTGACGGACTAAGGTGCACAGTGAGATGCCTGAAATATAAAACATGAACATGTTAATAGTACATAATTGTCATTGTGCAGGAATAGTGCAACATGTATGGGCACACAACCCCGTAGGGAGAAGAGAGCATAAGAATGAGTAGAGGGCAAGAGAACGGACCCTGCAGTGTGACCACCTACAACCTGCAAGAATGAATAGAGAAATAGCCCAGAGTAGTAAAAGCATATACTAGAAAATTATATTATAGCTACCTGGATGATTAGGGCAATCTGATAGGGCCCATAAGGTACCAGCAACAGAGCAGGCCTAGGGGAGGGAGGGCGCCTAGGAGGAACAAGGAGAGATAGAGGAACACCTAGCCAAAAGTTGTCTATACCAAGGTAAACCCCTATAGAGTACTAGTCACCATTACCTGTAAGGCAGAGGGTATATAAGGCGAGCGCTGTGGGGGGCGAGCAAATCGCAGGAGCAGACGCGCTGTTGAAAAGAAAATATAATGAGTGACTAAGTCTCTAGGCCGAGGCGGAGTGCCGAGAGAGGGCGAGCGTCACTGTATAATGGGGCAGAGAGTACCTGTAAAGCCGGAGGACCCCGGCGCCGTGTAGCGAAGGCTGTGAGACTCCCAGGGCTGGTGTCTGGCGGCGGCACTTCCGGGTTTATGTGCGCGCCGCCAGGCAATCACCTGACCCGTAGCGTCATAGCAGACACGTGACCGGGTCGGCGGCGCGTGCGCAGAGAGACAAGGACGGAAGGGAGCTGAAGGGCGCTTGCGCCAAGAGAATGAGTGCCGGAGGCTAAAAAAGAAAGCCAGAGGCGGCCCTATACAGCGAGGGGAGAGAGGGGGGAAGGGCGAAACTACAAGGGAGAACAAATGCAGGGAAATTAGAGAGGGCAAGGGAGGCTGGACGAGGAGAACTCAAACAGGGTATATGCAAAATAAAGAGGTAAATGACCTAATACAGAGAAAGGAGGGAAGGTCTAGAACAGACCTCAAAGGTGGTCACACGCAGGTGATATAGAGACCAGACTAATGCTCTATATCTAGAATGGCATTGAGTGTGGATACTGTACCATATGGGGTGGGGCCAGTGCTCGGTGCGCAGGACGTGACTAGCGGTTCTGTGAAAAGAGGTAAAACAGAAAATTAAAAACATGACATAAACAAATGCGATCAACACATTCCCTGGTTGTGCTCACTTTACATAGACTACAAAACCAGGAATTACAAAAAAGCTGAAATATCGTAATCTCTATTTAATCCCTTTGGTTCTAAGGTCTGGAGCGTATAAATCCAATAAGCTTCCCTTCTTTGAAGCATTCTGGTACGGTTTTGTCCTCTTCTAGGGATATCCACCTGTTCTAAAACCTGAAACCGGAGTTGGGCAATACCGTGATTTTTTATGGCAAAATGGTGTGGGAGGGGAAGATGTGTCTTGTTGCATCGGATGGTGGATTTGTGTTGGGCCACTCTTTCCCTTACTGCTTACGTGGTCTCGCCTACATAGGCTAGGCCGCATGGGCATTTGATGAGATATACCACGAATGTGGACTCGCAGGTATAGAAACCTTTTATGGGAATGGCCTTACCAGTTTGTGGGTGAAACACAGAGGAGCCCTTTTGTACATTACTACACTGTAGACAATTGAGGCAGGGGAAAGTACCACGTTTCTGGGTGTGAAGAAAAGTTTGTTTTGGGACCACTGAACCTGAGCCAATATCTGCCTTGACCAGCCTGTCCTTAAGGTTTCTAGCACGCTTAAAACATGGTAGGAATGGAGCTTTAAATTCTGGAACTGTCGGGTAACTTTTGGATAAGATATTCCAATGTCTCCTAATGGTAGATTGTACCAGGCTCGAAAAGGGATGAAAGGTAGAGACAAAGGGGATGGTGACTAGTACTCTATAGGGGTTTACCTTGGTATAGACAACTTTTGGCTAGGTGTTCCTCTATCTCTCCTTGTTCCTCCTAGGCGCCCTCCCTCCCCTAGGCCTGCTCTGTTGCTGGCACCTTATGGGCCCTATCAGATTGCCCTAATCATCCAGGTAGCTATAATATAATTTTCTAGTATATGCTTTTACTACTCTGGGCTATTTCTCTATTCATTCTTGCAGGTTGTAGGTGGTCACACTGCAGGGTCCGTTCTCTTGCCCTCTACTCATTCTTATGCTCTCTTCTCCCTACGGGGTTGTGTGCCCATACATGTTGCACTATTCCTGCACAATGACAATTATGTATTATTTACATGTTCATGTTTTATATTTCAGGCATCTCACTGTGCACCTTAGTCCGTCAACCACTAGTCATAGAGGTTACCGCACTTCCTGTATCCTTTAGGGATGGCCTATTCGCTATCCACTCGCTCGGTTTTTCAGTTGGACGTGATGTGTCTCCTTGCCCTCTTTTCTCTTGCATTATCCTTCCTACACATTTACAGCCTTTAGCATCTCCACCACGAAGCTCACCACTCACGGAGCACCAGGTCGGATCCATTTAGACCGCCGCTGTTGTCTGCTCTTCGTGTAACATGTGATGTCTGTTTAGTTATCATTTCTCCATTGAGCAATGTGTACCATATCTGTTTTTTACTATATATTTCTCTGTGCATCATTTTCTAAAAAATGTTTTCCTTTGTGTTTTTCCACACATGTATTACAGTACTTTATAACCTTTTCTGATGAAGGTCTTTTGATTAGACCGAAAACGTTCAATTTATATGGAACTGGATGCACCTAATAAATGAACTATTCACGTTTTACCTTGCAAAGAATTTCTCGAGTGCCAAGTAATTTATTCTACATAACTGTCTGTAGGTCACTTTGCACAATCCTCCTCGCACGTTCCTTTTAAGTGTAATTACACTTTCAGGTAATGTTCCAGGATTTCTGGAAGTCCTTGTGTATGTGTACATAAGGAGTAAAACTATCTGTCATTTGTATTCTGCAATTTGGCAAGTTTTTACTCTGAGCTGGGAGTCTCGGCAGTTTTTTTTTGTTTTTTTTTTGTGGTTTTGGTTTAGGTTTTTCTTGAGCTTCTCCCTGTAGGTTTATAGATCAAATATATAATGTGATCTCTCAAAGACTGATTTTTTTTTTTTTTTTTTTTTAATGAAAAGTTTGCAGTCACTGTGTGAATGCAGACGTATGAATTCTCCCGGTGAATGCATCGTTTTAGACGTGACAACCCCCTTTAAGCAGTTTTGGAGCGTGATAAGTGGATTTATCTCTTACAAAGTTTCTTTTTGCTTTTTTCTTGGGCTCTGTTAATGAAAGCAGTGCTGGAGAGCCCGCGCGATGCTGGGCTATGATGTGCGGTGAAGCTCTGCACACAGCCCAGTCATTCGGGGAGACTGGGACCTGCCTCAGTGATGCCGGGTTGGCTTCTAGTTCCGAAAGTTGATGTGACATCACTGGCAGCTGCAGCTGGGGGGTCACGTCATGGGGATGAGCAGACAACGATAGCGCCGCTCACAAGCACATTTGGAAACGCAAAGTATTTAAAGAGAGACTCCAAGGTTCATATCTATCTGCAAGTGGACAACTTCTTTTAAGGCATGCTCTTCAAAGCACATCTAGGCAGACGTATCAGATTTCATAAACTGAGTTGTTTTATCACAGTATTTCAGTACCTTATCCAATCGTTCATCAATATCTCGCACAATTCTTGCACTTGTGTTCATACACTGGTACACACTAGGTTTGAGTCATCATACAGCTCTGTGGCCGCAACTTATGAAGCCTGGCATAGTACATTCTACTCTTAATGAAGGGTTGTGGTGGAGTAAGCCTATGTGCACACGTTGAGTATTTTCTTGCAGAAATTTCTGCAAGGTTTCTGCATCTCTATGCAGGAGAGAGGCTACTGCAAAAACGCACGTTTTTGCATGCGTTTTTTGTACAGCAATGAAGGCTTTTTTTTTTTTTTTAAGCTAAATAAAGATATTAAAAAAAAAAGTTGGTATTTCTTGGCTCAACACCAAGTTTTCATGCTGATGCAGTGTGGTATCAGGGTAATGGGATTAGAGCAGCAGCTGTCATTGACAAGTAGTTCCAGGCCTAGTCATAAGGTGTCAGCTGGACACCCTCATTACTAAGCTGATAAGTAAACACACACAAACCTACCCATACATTGTCACCAGCCTATGTAGGAGTGTTATCAGAATGAATGTACATAGGCTGTAGCTAAACAGCAACTGTTAATTTTAAAGAAAAAAATGGAAAAAAAAATGTGCGCTCTCGCAATTTTAATAACCAGCAGATGGAAAGCCGACAGCTGGGGGCAGATGTTTATAGTTTGGGAAGGGGTAATATCTATGGAGCTTCCAAAGCTATTAATATCAGCTCACAGCTGTATACTTAGCCTTTGCTGGCTATTAAAATGGAGGACCCCCCCAAAAAATGATGTGGGGTACCCTTATAAATAATAACCAGCAAAGGATATGCAGGCAGCTGTGGGCTGATATTAGTAGCCTAGGAAGGGGCCATGGATTTTTGCCCCTCCCAGACCAAAATCAGCTCTCAGCCACCCCAGAAAAGATGCATCTATAAGATGCGCCAAATTTTGCGCTTAGCCTCGCTCTTCCCACTTGCCCAGTAGCTGTGGCAAGTGGGGTTCATATTTGTGGGGTTGATGTCACCTTTGTATTGTCAGGTGACATCAAGCCCACAGGCTAGTAATACAGAGGTGTCTATAAGACACCTATCTATTAATAACCCCATAGTGATATTGTATAAAACAGAGACCCAGAATAAAGTCCTTTATTTGAAATAATGACACTCCTTTAATGAATCTTAATTAGACCATAATTGCCAAACGCCTAATCCACCGAAGCCAATGTTTCCTGTAACAAAAATAAAATAAACCACAAATATTCCTCATCTGTCAGCAGAGAAGATCTTTGTGTGGAAACTTCCTGAAGAAGAAGCCTTTGAGCTTCGAAACGCGTTGAATAAACCACCCGAACACCCTA
Source organism: Ranitomeya imitator (assembly GCF_032444005.1). Lineage (NCBI taxonomy): Eukaryota > Metazoa > Chordata > Amphibia > Anura > Dendrobatidae > Ranitomeya > Ranitomeya imitator. Next base: position 521,216,190 of record NC_091283.1, read on the forward strand.
ACAGTATATCTGGATCTATTATTTGTCGCAGCAGCGCAGATGTAATCCACATTTCATTTATTATAGCAGAGAAGATGATACATAATGTCACACGATGATCCTGATCACTTTGAGAGCAGTCACATCAGTGATGTGACTGCTCTCAAAGACAGCCGGCAATACACTGACAGGAGGGAATTGCTTCCGCAGTGTATAGCACTGAGCTGCAGTGAGAGAGTTAACTGGAGTTAATCAGCTGATCAGCTCCGGTGATCTCGATTACGGCACCACTGCCACGTGGGAAAGTTCTCACTCAGCGGTGCTGTAAGTGAGAGCATCGGAGATGACGGGCTGATGAACTTCGGTGAACTCTCTCACGGCAGCTCAGTGATACACTGCGGGAGCAATTACCTCCTGTTAGTGTATCACCGGGCAGAGCAGTCACATCTCCCGATGTGACTGTTCTATACGTGATATCACCGTGGGACAATCTGGATTACGTGGACTACGGCACACATGGAATATATGGTGGATTATTTTACATTATTTCTAGGACGCAAGGGCATCGGGGATTAGGCGTTAAGGTGAGTGTTTTTATTTTTTTATTTTTATGGGAATATGTATGTAATTTTACTTAAACTGTGAGCACAGGTGCCAGCAGATGATAATACTATCCCATCAGCGGCACCTGCTGTCACTGTTATCAGTGACAGCAGACATAGCCTGATGGAAGCAGTAGTCTCATCGGCCTACGCCAGCTTTTTGCTGCAGGATCACGCGGACATCGGACAGCATGATTCCGCAGCACTGTGACCGACAGTACTGGCGGTAATGTTACTGAGGGTGACAGTCACAGCTACGGGATCACGCTGACAGTCTTAAAACTGATTGTCTCCCCGGCGGTAGCGTTACCGCTGATAGGAACCACCGCGCAGTTGTTTTCCATGCTGTCACACATGACAGCGTGGAAAACACCATAGGAAGATGGTAAAACGCAACACAAACTCAGCAAATCTGCAAACATTTTTATTCCTGTGTTTTTGCTGCGGATTTAACTGACTCAATTGAAGTCAATGGGTGCGGAAATGCTGCCGAAATGCACAAAGAATTGGCATGCTGCAGAAAGACACGCACTGCAAATACGCACGGAAATTTACTGATCATGTGCAGAACACTTCAGGATTGACATTGAATAAGCTTGCATAAGGATTCCATTACATTTTTGGACCATTTCTGCGAGGAAAAAAAGCTGCAAAAACGCATCGTGTGCACATAGCTTAAGAGGCGCTTGGTTCACTTAGGGGGCAAGCCTCTTAATCAGTCAGGGCACATTTCACAACTGGCATGCCTCATCAGAAATCTTACTCTAGTACCTTATATACCACAACTGATCATCAATTAGATGGCCGAGTTTTGCCACATGCACTTCCTGCCGAAATGCCCCCTACTTTAGCAGCATGAATATGTAAAGTTGCAAAATTTTTGCACAACACCATGTTTCGTCAAAATATAGCAACTTTTTAAGATGGTTTAATCTAGAATATTCTGGCGTGTACAAACAAGGCACCATTTTTATTTTTTTATACTGATACTATATAAATAATCTAAATTATAATTTTCATTGTCTTTATTTCATTATTGAATTACCAAAAATATAACCCTCAAAAAGCATGTTGTGAAAATCAGTATGTATAAAGAACGTTAAAACATTTTATTTTGAAATTTGAGCATTCAGTTAAATGTATCCTGTCAAATCCTAATCACTAATTGACACTAACTTTAATTGTCTTTTGACAGGCTGGTACAGTCAATCGAGGTAGTGAAGTGATTGCAGCAGGAATGGTTGTCAATGACTGGTGTGCTTTCTGCGGTCTGGACACGACCAGTACAGAGCTGTCAGTCATAGAAAGTGTATTCAAGCTAAGTGATGCTCAGCCAAGCACCATTGCCACAAACATGAGAGACTCTCTAATTGACAGGTATGATACTGTTTTCTAGCTTTTGTTTTAGTGTACAGCACTAGGAAACCTGTAGTCTGAAACTAGAGGGCGACTTTGGCCATGACATAGGTCACAAGGCCAAATATTGCAGTATGCTCCTAATGCATTACCACATAATGCTAGTGAATGGGGGTCCTATTTTGAACCTCAAAGTACCAGGTCACTCAACTTAGAAAAAATCCAGATTATAACTTTTTGTGACTTGCTTGACTCTTGTGAGTTGCAAAGTGACCCCCTTTCATTCAAACTATGCTGTAGTATAGCAGTGAAACTGGCGATCTTTGGCTGTAAACCACAGTGTGTATCCCAGGCCTAATTGTCGAGTACATATCACAGCAGTGTTTCAGTTATGTGCTTTTTTGCTCTGCAACAAAGCTGTGAAAAACTCTTTAGGGTGCAGCTTGTACCCTTCTTGCACATTCAGAAGGAACGGAAAATATAAGGCCTTACACTGCTTCCGGCTAGACCCACTTCTGGCATTGCCTCAAAGTTCCATCTAAAAGTGTCCTGATTTCAAACATTATGTTTAAAACCACAAAATCCCCATGTAAGGGCATGTAGACACAGTTGTGTGTGTGTGTTTTTTTGTTTTTGTGGTAGATTCTACTGTAAAAGCAACCCGAAAAAGCACTAACTAAAGGCTCAAAAAAATGAATATATGTATTACCATGTAAGAACGTGTTTATTCATATGGTTTTCTTTTGATAGTCTTTTAACCACTTCAGGTTTCCAAAACACTAAGCTGTTAAAAGAATTCAGCTGACTTTCTTCAGGCGGTTTTTTTTTCGGCTATATTTTATAATGCAAGTAATTGGGGAGGCTCAAAGTTTCTAGCATGTCACTGAGCATTTCGCCAGCGTTTTTGCTTCAAAAACTGCTAATGTTTTTCTTGCTCAATGTAGATTAAAAATAAAAGCATCCAACAAGTGCCAGTCCAAAAAAAGTGTCTCCAAACTGATGTACAAAACACCAAAAAACGCTTCAGTGATCAAAAGTGTTGTGCTAACTACTTTGGTATGGAAGAAAGATGTATATAGCACTACAAGCTTAGGCTGGTTTACAATAGCATATGCAAAGTTGTCTGAATGCCTTTCAGAAAGTGTGTTTAGTTTTTGTTTTTTTGTTTTTTTACATCCGCATGTCTATTATGGACAGCTGCATTGCATCTGTTAAGAATTGTAATGGATCCATGCAAAATCCATAATATGGGGATGGCAAGTCGTATATGATCTGTGCTGTTTTTTTTTTTTGTGTATGTGTGCACTTTTATTGACTTTTTTTTTTTAATCTTTTCTCCTTCCTTTTAGCCTTACATAACCAGAGTATCCTGAGATCAGCTGCTTGGCCATTAAGAAGATCACTGCACTGTATTACTTAAGCTGCTGCTTCACCTGCTAAATGATGTGCGCATTAGTGGAACAGATGTTTGTGTACAACCTGCATTTAAAAGGAAAAAAATAATAAATTCAAACAACTGTATATTGCACTTACACTCTTTAAATGTAATAAAATTTTAAAACCTAATACTGTAAGATCTATTTGCCCATAAAATCTACTAAGGCCAGGTTCACAGGGGCATATTGTACAATCCGAATATGTACCACAATCCTAATATGTACCGCAATACCTGGGATAAGTCTCCTAACCCAAACTGATAGCCTCTTATTAGGCTGTATGTTAGGGGTCAGTAAACCCGTAGTCAATCAGGTATATGTTTGGATTGTTAAAATAATGAATACTCCTAGAGGTTTAAAGTCAAGTTTGTGATATACAGTCATGGCCAAAAGTATTGACACCCCTGCAATTCTGTCAGATAATACTCAGTTTCTTCCTGAAAATGATTACAAACACAAATTCTTTGGTATTATTTTCATTTAATTTGTCTTAAATGAAAAAACAAAAGAGAATGAAGCAAAAAGCAAAACATTGATCATTTCACACAAAACTCCAAAAATGGGCCAGACAAAAGTATTGGCACCCTCAGCCTATTACTTGGTTGCACAACCTTTAGCCAAAATAACTGCGACCAACCCCTTCCGGTAACCATCAATGAGTTTCTTACAATGCTCTGCTGGAATTTTAGACCATTCTTTGACAAACTGCCATTTTTAGATCTCTCCACAGGTGTTGTATGGGATTCAGGTCTGGACTCATTGCTGGACACCTTAGAAGTCTCCAGTGCTTTCTCTCAAACCATTTTCTAGTGCTTTTTGAAGTGTGTTTTGGGTCATTGTCCTGCTGGAAGACCCATGACCTCTGAGGGAGACCCAGCTTTCTTACAATGGGCCCTACATTATGCTGCAAAATTTGTTGGTAGTCTTCAGACTTCATAATGCCATGCACACGGTCAAGCAGTCCAGTGCCAGAGGCAGCAAAGCAACCACAAAACATCAGGGAACCTCCGCCATGTTTGACTGTAGGGACCGTGTTCTTTTCTTTGAATGCCTCTTTTTTTTCTCCTGTAAACTCTTATGTTGATGCCTTTGCCCAAAAAGCTCTACTTTTGTCTCATCTGACCAGAGAACATTCTTCCAAAACGTTTTAGGCTTTTTCAGGTAAGTTTTGGCAAACTCCAGCCTGGCTTTTTTATATCTCGGGGTAAGAAGTGGGGTCTTCCTGGGTCTCCTACCATACAGTCCCTTTTCATTCAGACGCCGACGGATAGTACGGGTTGACACTGTTGTACCCTCGGACTGCAAGACAGCTTGAACTTGTTTAGATGTTAGTCGAGGTTCTTTATCCAATATCCGCACAATCTTGCGTTGAAATCTCTTGTCGATTTTTCTTTTCTGTCCACATCTAGGGAGGTTAGCCACAGTGCCATGGGCTTTAAACTTCTTGATGACTCTGTGCAAGGTCGACACAGGAACATTCAGGTCTTTGGAGATGGACTTGTAGCCTTGAGATTGCTCATGCTACCTCACAATTTGGTTTCTCAAGTCCTCAGACAGTTCTTTGGTCTTCTTTCTTTTTTCCATGCTCAATGTACACACAAGGACACAGGACAGAGGTTGAGTCAACTTTAATCCATGTCAGCTGGCTACAAGTGTGATTTAGTTATTGCCAACACCTGTTAGGTGCCACAGGTAAGTAACAGGTGCTGTTAATTACACAAATTAGAGAAGCATCACATGATTTTTTTGAACAGTGCCAATACTTTTGTCCACCCCCTTTTTTATGTTTGGTGTGGAATTATATCCAATTTGGCTTCAGGACAATTCTTTTTGTGTTTTTTCATTTAAGACAAATTAAATGAAGATAATACCAAAGAATGTTTGCAATCATTTTCAGGAAGAAACTGAGTATTATCTGACATAATTTTGGCCAATATATTGTAGGGATTGGCTCAGGTGAGCAACGGTAGGGCCGCAGTAATGAGGCAACACACAGGCTTCCAGTCCAAACTTCTGTGGTTTATTGACACTTTAAACAGTCCGAGACAGAAAGTAAAAGAAAAAACCAAACATACTCCAGCTTGGAGAACCACTGGTCTCAGACTCTCCCTTACACGGGACGGGCTTAACTAAGCGGCTGCCAGGTGAGCGGCTTCTGCCAGGTGCCATTCCCAGGGTTGCTAACAGTCATGTCACCATCCTTTGTGACATGTGTCGCAGATAAAACAGTTCAGGCTCATTCCAGCCTAGCTCCACACCCAGACTGACGTGTCAAACAAAAGAAACTCCATTACATAGTCTATAGCCACACCCACAGGTGAGGTATTATTATTATTTATTATAGCGCCATTTATTCCATGGCGCTTTACATGTGAGGAGGGGTATACATAATAAAAACAAGTACAATAATCTTAAACAATACAAGTAATAACTGGTACAGGAGGAGTGAGGAACCTGCCCGCGAAGTCTCACAATCTACAAGGGATGGGCGAGAATACAGTAGGTGAGGATAGAGCTGGTCATGCAGCGGTTTGGTTGATCGGTGGTTACTGCAGGTTGTAGGCTTGTCGGAAGAGGTGGGTGTTCAGGTTCTTTTTGAAGGTTTCGATGGTAGGTGAGAGTCTGTGTTGTGATAGAGGGTTCCAGAGGAGGGGTGATACGCGAGAGAAATCTTGTATACGATTGTGGGAAGAGGGGAGTAGAGAATGAGATCTTGTGAGGATCGGAGGTTGCGTGTAGGTAAGTACCGGGAGACGAGGTCACAGATGTATGGAGGAGACAGGTTGTGGATGCCTTTGTACGTCATGGTTAGGGTTTTGTAGTGGAGTCTCTGGGCAATGGGGAGCCAGTGAAGGGATTGACAGAGGGGAGAGGCCGGGGAATAGCGGGGGGCAGGTGGATTAGTCGGGCAGCAGAGTTTAGAATAGATTGGAGGGGTGCGAGAGTGTTAGAGGGGAGGCCACAGAGCAGGAGGTTGCAGTAGTCAAGGCGAGAGATGATGAGGACATGGACAAGGGTTTTTGCAGATTCTTGGTTGACGAACGGATTCGTGAAATATTTTTGAGTTGAAGTCGTCAGGAAGTGGAAAGGGCTTGGATATGTGGTTTGAAGGAGAGATCAGCGTCAAGGATTACCCCGAGGCAGCGAGCTTGTGGGACTGGGGATTGTGGGCAGCCATTTACTGTAATGGATAGGTTCGTTGGGGGGGTCACGTGAAATGGGGGAAAGATTATGAATTCTGTTTTGTCCATGTTAAGTTTCAGAATTCTAGCGGAGAAGAAGGATGAAATAGTGGACAGACATTGAGGGATTCTGGTTAGTAGGGAGGTGATATCTGGTCCAGAGATGTAGATCTGTGTGTCATCAGTGTGATGCCCGAGAGACCGGGGTACCCAGCACCGGACCAATGGGGTCTGTCTCTTGAGGGGGATGTCACGGGTGGCTTGACCCGGTGCTGTGGCCTCAGGCAATGCACAGTGTAAAGGGTATCGTGAGGGAACAGGCACTTACTTGATCAGCAGGTTCTCCCAGCGATCATGATCCCAATCCTGGATAGATGGCTATTGTCCAAATGAAAGACTGAGGCACTGAAACATTTAACCAGTTTACTTTAACAAAAAAGGATTTACAACCAGTCCTGTCACCGGAGTCTGTATGGGAACTCTGAGTTACTTTGACCCTGCCGGGGTCTTCGCCTCTTATTGTACGCAATATCTGTGTGGCCCTGCTGCTGTATGTGAACTGGCTGCCGGCCCAATCTGTCCCCTCCGGGTCCTGGTTCGACGGGCAACCCGAGTCTTATCGGCTTACCCCCTCCGGGAGTACCGCTGAACTCTGTGTCTGTTGCTGCGTCCGACCCTAGTGAAGCTGATATCACCTCACGTTTTTCCGGTTGCTGTATTATATGTAATGAATACAGCCACGGATCCGGTATCCGTCTTTGCGCCTGTTCTGGGTAGTGATTAATGCTGCCCGGTTCTCACAATGTCCTTTTTCTCTATCCCTCTTCTCCTCAGGCCGGTGATTTGGGCCTGGAAACCGTCATAGGGCTGTTAGAAATTCAGCTGTATGACCTCTCACTTTCAGCTCCTTAGCCCAACTGCCAGTTCTTCTCTCAGACCAGAATGGATCAAGGGGAGTCTCTGGAGCTCCCCCTTCTGGCCGGAGGAGGTAGTGCAGTCTTGCTATTTAAGTATTTGTATTCAGTGTCAGTAACTATATTTGTGGCAAATACCTCTAGGGGTGCCACATTCCCCCTTAGTTAAGAACAGTACTCCGGGACTGTGGGACAATAACATTTTGAAATAACAATTAATATGTACAGAGTCTTAAAAATGAAAAGTTACAAAAACCACTCAAGGAAACAAAAATAGAGTTCTGTAAAAAGTCACTTCAAATAGCGTCCATTAATACAGTTCTATCCTTGAAGGTACTAGGAAAGGCACTGCACTTTGTGTCCAAGAATTTAGTTCCATCTTTCCAACGGAGTCATCAATACAACGTCTAAAGAAAGTTCAAAAAGAGCAAAAAGCAAAGTTCAAAAAGCAGTCTTTCCGGAGCTTTGATTTAGTGCCTCCGGGCTGATAACAAGTTCAAGAATATGCAAGAAGTTCATACAGACAAGTCTCTGTAGGTACTGGGCTTAAACGTTGCAGAATGATAACAATGACTATAGTTTTATAATTGGTAATCTGCATACCTGGCCGGTAATTGACCCTGGGTACTACGCTGTGATCTACGTAATAGCGGTATCTCTTCATGTGGTGTACCACTGTCTACTGCGGATGTAGTATCTGCCCGCTCTGCTAAAGATAATTCCATGACTATGGAGTTGGCAAGTCCACCGTGAATGGGATCACTCTGATCAGGAATCTGTTCTTCCTGGCCTGGAATCTCCCGCAGTACGGGGTCAGCCTCTTCCTGTCTTGGGACCTCTGGCATTGGGTTCGGTGTTGGGTAAAAGGCCACCATGGGAACCACTACTGCACCATGGTATGTTAGTAGGGTTTTGGGAAAGTCTCCTATACAGGTGTGATACATTTCCTCTTCTTTTTCCTTTACTGGTTGGACCTGCATGGGTTGAATAACTTCTGGTTCTGGCTGGACAACTTCTGTCTCTTTCAATGCTTCCGGACATAATTTAAGATTGTCTCTTGACACTAGTACAGATGATAAGCCCCCGTTTTTGCTAATGAGACACATTTTAGGATTATCCATTCTTGTTGGTAAAACTGTGTAGGGTACGGCTTCCCACTGATTGTCTAGTTTATTGGTTCGACGATTTCTCTTGAGCACTTGGTCACCCGGTCTTAATGGGGTCGCTAGAGCATTCTGGTTGAAAGTTCGCTCTTGTCTTTCTCTAGTTTGCTGAAGGCTTCTTTCCACACTCTCTTGCACTTGGCGATACTGCTTTTGCCGTATGATATCCCAATTGGAGTCTTGGACTTCTGCGTCTGGTTTCAGAATTCCCATTTCTAGATCGATTGGTAATTGGCCGGGTCTTGCACGCATAAGGTAAGCTGGGGTGCAATTGGTGGAACTCACCGGGACATGATTATACAGATCCACCAAGTCAGGCAATTTCTCTGGCCATTGATTCCTTTCTGCCTCAGGTAAAGTCTTTAGTAGTTCTATTACAATATGGTTCATCTTCTCGCATAAGCCGTTTGTTTGTGGATGATAGGCCGCCGTCCAGATCTTTTTGCAACCATACATATTACAGAATTCTCTGAAGATCTCTGATTCAAAGGCTGTACCTTGGTCGGTGAGAACCTGTTCCGGATATCCATGGGGTCTACAAAAGTACGTTTGGAACGCTTTGGCTGCTGTTTTTGCTGTCAGATCTTTTACGGGTACTACTACCAAGAAGCGTGAATAATGGTCCACGATGGTCAAGGCATAGACATAGCCGGACCGGCTTGGTGTCAACTTCACGTGGTCCATGGCTACAAGTTCAAGTGGTTGTTTGGTGATTATGGGCTGCAGTGGTGCTCTTTGGTTCTTTTGATCGTTTCTTCTGAGGTTGCACGGGCCACAATTTCTGCACCACTGTTCGATTGATTTTCTCATCCCGACCCAATAAAATCTTTCTCTTAGAAGTACTTCTAACTTTTTCCAACCGAAGTGACCAGCACCATTATGGTAAGCTTCGAGGACCATCTTGACATCTTGTTTAGGCACGATAATCTGCCAAACCAATTCATGTGTTTTCGGATTGGTGTACCTTCTACAGAGCTTCCCTTGATACAGGAACATTTTGCCTCTCTCTTTCCAGAGTTGATGCGTCTCTTCTGGGGCATCCTCATCGGGATATGCACTTTGCTCAGTTAACAGCTCCTTCACCAACTTCACAGCCGGATTGCTGTCTTGGGTGTCAGCCCATCTATGGTGTGCTAACGGATTAAAATTCACCTCTTGTTGTTTCTGATAGGTACTTGACTGATGATGTTTTGCCTTGGGATGATGGAAGGCTGGTAGTTCAATTTCTTCAAGCTCCCCCGTTTCTTCTTCTACATCTCTCAAGTGTGGCATCCGGGATAGGGCATCGGCATTTCCATTCTTGCGACCTGCTCGATACTTGATCTTGAAGTTGTAATTAGATAACCGGGCTATCCATCGCTGTTCTAACGCACCTAATTTGGCTGTGTCCAGGTGGGTCAACGGATTGTTGTCAGTATAGACAATAAATTCTGCAGCAGCCAGATAGTGTTTGAAACGTTCAGTCACAGCCCAAACTACTGCCAGTAGTTCCAATTTGAAGGAGCTATAATTTTCTGGATTTCTTTCAGTAGGCCGGAGCTTTCTACTTGCAAAGGCGATGACTTTCTCCCGACCTTCTTGCTTTTGTGACAGCACCGCTTCTAGTCCCACATTACTGGCATCGGTGTAGAGGATGAAAGGTTGATGGTAATCTGGGTATGCCAGAACCTCTTCTCCGGTTAGTGCCTTCTTTAGTTGTTCAAAGGAGTCTTCCCTTTCATCGTTCCACTGAAAAGGAGGGTTTCGGTTTGAAGGTTTCTTCGTCTGTCCTACCAAGGCGTCTTGCAAGGGTGCTGCCAATTTGGTAAATCCTTTTATAAATCTGCGATAGTAACCCACCAATCCCAGGAATTGCCTCACTTCTTTTGCGTTGGTAGGTCTTGGCCAATCCCTTATGGCGCTTATTTTCTCGGGATCCGGTGCTACTCCCTCCGAACTCACGATGTGTCCCAGGTACTGTACCTTTGGCTTGAGAAGGTGACATTTGGATGGCTTGATTTTCATGCCATACCTGGATAAGGCTTCGAACACTTCTGCCAGGTCTATTAAGTGTTGTTCGTAAGTCTTTGAGTAGACGATCACATCATCTAGGTACAGGAGGACGGTCTCGAAGTTCGTGTCCGAGGCAGCATTCCATCAGCCGCTGGAAGGTACCGGATGCGTTGCAGAGTCCGAATGGCATGCGATTAAATTCACATAGACCCATTGGTGTGGTGAATGCCGTCTTTTCCTTATCTCTCTCAGCCACAGGGACTTGCCAATACCCGCTTGTTAAGTCTAAGGTGGAAAAATAATTAGCAGATTTCAAAGCAGTCAAGGACTCTTCTATCCTAGGCAAGGGGTAGGCGTCTTTATGGGTGATGTTATTAATCCGCCGTTAGTCTACGCACATTCTCATGGTTCCGTCCTTTTTTTGACAAGCACTAGAGGGGCCGCCCAGGGGCTACAGCTGTCTCTTATTACCCCGGCCTGTTTCATCTCCCTCAGCATATCTTTTGCACATTGATAGTGAGTGGGCGGTATGGGTCTATATCTTTCTTTTATTGGGGGATGGTCACTGGTGGGAATTGTGTGTTCTACCCCTTCTATCCGTCCGAAGTCCAATGGGTGTTTACTGAAGACTTGTTCATATTCCGTCACTAGCCTATACACCCCTTGTTTTTGATGGGTAGGTGTTGAATTTATGCCCACGTGTAGCTGTTGACACCAATCCTCCAATTCTCCGTCTGAGCTGTTGCCTTCCACCTGACAGGTTGGTTCTAAGGGCTCAATGGTTGTGATGGCATTGTTGTCAACAGTATATAGCTTTGCCACTGTAGCATACCTTGGCAAAGTGACCTCTTCCTCTCCACAGTTCAAAAGTCGTACCGGCACTCGTCCCCGGTGTACCTCGACTACCCCTCGTGCTGTGAGTATAGTGGGCCTGCTGTCGGTGTACACTGGTTCTATTGAGGCTTGATAATCTCGTCCCTTAGTACCAATGGCTGCTCTACACCATACCAGCATTTCTGTTTTTGGTGGGATTACAATAAATGTTGGATCACTTACCCTCACACTGCCGATTTCTCCACCTGCAACTTCTACCTGTTGCCTTAACATCAATACTTTTATTTCCCTTTGGAGAACTCTCTGCTGGCAGGATTGGGCAGTTTCAGCAATTTGCTGTAAGACAGAAATAACTTCGGAAAAGCAGTTCTCTAACACATTCATTCCTATCAATACAGTTGGTTCACAGTTCCGCCGGTCAACATCAACAACAATTATACCCTGTTTTTTCAATTCTACTTTACCAATCTTTATGGTCATCTCCCTGAATCCTAGTTTCGGTACCAACTTACCATTACTGGCCCATATATCTAGTTCAACATCAGAGGGCCCTTTATCAATATCTGCATCAGCCCAGTACCTCTTATAAAGGATATACGGTATAGATGAAATCTGGGAACCTGTGTCCAGCAAAGCGTTGAGGGGAATTCCGTCCAGCACGATAGGGATAATGGGTCGTCCTCCGATGTACCTGTCGTGCCAGGGTGTTGGGCCTTGAAAGTTCATTCCTGCGAAGCGGCCCGCATTCCCAGGGGATTCCCGTTTAAATCACAATCTCGTGCAAAGTGGCCTAGCTGCTGGCAACGGCGGCAAATGGGCTGTCCATCCGGTTGGTAGCAGTCGCGGGGTCGTCCTCTCCATGTCGGGTATCTCCGGGGTCTCATCCATGGAACATCCTCTCTACGGTTTGCGAACTCTATCTTGGGTCCTCTCATCTCCTGCATGGTTTTAGCCATTGAAGCAAAAACATCAGTTAAAGAGTCAAGCTTTTGTTGAAGAGCCTCATTAGTACTGGGCCCCAGGGGCTTAGCAATGGCCCCGGACATAGCTGATGTCACTGGCACTCCCTGTTGTTGAGGTGCCTCTGCCATAGGTTGCGCAGGATCCTGATCCCGAGGTGCCTCTGCCAGCTGGAGACGTATAGCGCTCTCCTTTAATTGAGCAAATGTCAATTCAGGGTTCCTAAAAACAAGCATGCTCACATGCCCCCGGTGAGAAGGGGTGTAGAGTCCCTCCATAAATTGATCTCTTAGCAGTTTATCCGCTCCGGTGTTAAAAATGGGTTCAGCCAGTGTAAGTGATTTAAGGGCTTCCTGCAGGTTTAAGGCAAAGTCTCTCACGCCCTCATTAACTTTTTGTTTGCAATTAAAGAATCGTATTTTAGCTTTGCTGCTGGCAGTGGTTTCAAATGTAGCTTTTAATCCAGCAAATATGCGTTCAACAGTGCCTTTTAGATCAGCTGCCCATGCTGTGACTTTTCGCTTAGCATGGCCACTTAACTGCATCATCAGGAGACTAACACGCTGAACTTCACCCACGGGGACCATGTTAAAATGGGCCAGCATCTTTTCTCTGAAATCGTCAAGGGTATTAGGCTCACCTTCATACATTGGAAGCCACGGGCCACCTGGGGTATATGGCATCAGCACCGGCATGATGGGCGCCACTCCTTGCACCGCTGCGCTACCAGACGCTCTATCGACACTCTGTCTTTCAGCTGCATTAGCGCCGCCGGGTGCTGCGGCGTCTCCGTGCTGCGACATACTGTGCCCCCTTAGTTAATCCGAACCCTTCCGGTCCTCCGCTTCCGTCGGGATAGTGTAGATTCGTTCTGCTGTGCAGCAGGATTGGTTTTCCCCTTGCTCTGACGTCAGAGCGCTCAGCTTGGTGCCTCCCACAATGACACGCCCCCTGCTGCTCCCGCCCGCCGCGCGCTCTGTAATGGCGGATTCTGAAGTTTTTCAGTTAGGCTGGGGCTCAGGTAATGGCGTAGCTCAATTAACAGTCTCGCGCCTAACGGTTATGAGGTGATTACCTCAGGGGATGGCGGCCATCTTTACTCCATTATAACCAATGGGGAACAGTCACTTTCAATAGTTTTTAATGGGAAATGGAATTTTCTTTAATAAAGTCAATTTTCACGATTTTTCATCCAAGTTTTCAAAGTTTTGGGCTCCAATCACGGCACACAATACCCGGTATATGGGCTGGCTCTATCCTGTTCGTGACGCCAATTGAGATGCCCGAGAGACCGGGGTACCCAGCACCGGACCAATGGGGTCTGTCTCTTGAGGGGGATGTCACGGGTGGCTTGACCCGGTGCTGTGGCCTCAGGCAATGCACAGTGTAAAGGGTATCGTGAGGGAACAGGCACTTACTTGATCAGCAGCAGGTTCTCCCAGCGGTGATGATCCCAATCCTGGATAGATGGCTATTGTCCAAATGAAAGACTGAGGCACTGAAACATTTAACCAGTTTACTTTAAAAAAAAGGATTTACAACCAGTCCTGTCACCGGAGTCTGTATGGGAACTCTGAGTTACTTTGACCCTGCCGGGGTCTTCGCCTCTTATTGTACGCAATATCTGTGTGGCCCTGCTGCTGTATGTGAACTGGCTGCCGGCCCAATCTGTCCCCTCCGGGTCCTGGTTCGACGGGCAACCCGAGTCTTATTATCGGCTTACCCCCTCCGGGAGTACCGCTGAACTCTGTGTCTGTTGCTGCGTTCGACCCTAGTGAAGCTGATATCACCTCACGTTTTTCCGGTTGCTGTATTATATGTAATGAATACAGCCACGGATCCGGTATCCGTCTTTGCGCCTGTTCTGGGTAGTGATTAATGCTGCCCGGTTCTCACAATGTCCTTTTTCTCTATCCCTCTTCTCCTCAGGCCGGTGATTTGGGTCTGGAAACCGTCATAGGGCTGTTAGAAATTCAGCTGTATGACCTCTCACTTTCAGCTCCTTAGCCCAACTGCCCAACTGCCAGTTCTTCTCTCAGACCAGAATGGATCAAGGGGAGTCTCTGGAGCTCCCCCTTCTGGCCGGAGGAGGTAGTGCAGTCTTGCTATTTTAGTATTTGTATTCAGTGTCAGTAACTATATTTGTGGCAAATACCTCTAGGGGTGCCACATCAGCATAGGTGATACTGAAAGCCATGAGATTCTATGAGCTGTCCCAGGCCAAAAGTGTAAATGGAGAAGAGCAGGGGCCCAAGGACTGAACCTTGTGGGATTCCGACAGACAGGGGGTGAGGTGAGGAGATGGTGTGTGAGTGTGAGACGCTGAATGTCCGTTCTGTTAGGTATGATGAGATCCAGGATAGGGCCAAGTCTGTGATACCAAGGGATGAGAGGGTCTGTATTAATAGGGAATGGTCCACTGTGTCAAAGGCAGCCGACAGGTCGAGGAGGACAGAGTATTGTCGCTTGCTCTTGGCGGTTAAGAGGTCATTGGAGACCTTAGGGCAATTTCAGTGGAATGGTGTGACCGGAAGCCAGATTGTAAGCGGTCAAACAGGGATCAAGAAGAAAGATGGGAGGACAGTTCAAGGTAAACGTGTTGTTCCAGTAGCTTGGAGGCATAGGGGAGAAGTGATATAGGGCGATGGCTAGATACAGAGGATGGGTCAAGAGGGCTTTTTGAGGATAGATGTGATGGAGGCATGTTTAAAGCTTGAGGGGAAAACACAAGTTGTTAGTGATAGGTTGAAGAGATAGGTTAGGGTTGGGATGAAGACTGGTGAGGTTTGGGATGAGGTGGGATGGGAGCGGGTCAAGTGCACAGGTGGTGAGATGCGATCTTGAGAGTAGAGCGGAGAGTTGATCTTCTGTAATGGTGGAGAAGTTGGTTTTGGAGGTGGAGGGCTGGGAAGTCGGGAGCAAGGGCTCTGGGGGTTGTTGACCAAAACTCTCTGATGCCATCAATCTTCTGCTTGAAAAATTAGGCAAAGTCTTCACCGGAGATAAGTGGGGAGGGAGGAGGTGCTGGGGACGGAGGAGAGAATTGCAGGTGTTGAATAACTGTTTAAGGTTGTGAGACAGAGAGGATATGAGATGAGAAGTAGGTTTGTTTAGCTGTGGCGAGTGTGGTCTTGAAAGTAGTAAGGGACTGTTTGAATGGGATGATGAGCGAGAGAAATCTTGTATGCGATTGTGGGAAGAGGGGAGTAGAGAAGGAGATCTTGTGAGGATCGGAGGTTGCATGCAGGAAAGTATCG
This sequence comes from Ranitomeya imitator, assembly GCF_032444005.1. Taxonomy (NCBI): domain Eukaryota; kingdom Metazoa; phylum Chordata; class Amphibia; order Anura; family Dendrobatidae; genus Ranitomeya; species Ranitomeya imitator. The sequence continues at coordinate 521,231,865 of NC_091283.1, forward strand.
GGAGACGAGGTCTCAGATGTATGGAGGAGACAGGTTGTGGGTGGCTTTGTATGTCATGGTTAGGCATTTGTACTGGAGTCTCTGGGTAATGGGGAGCCAGTGAAGGGATTGACAGAGGGGAGAGGCCGGGGAATAGCGGGGGGACAGGAGGATTAGTCAGGCAGCTGAGTTTAGAATAGATTGGAGGGGTGTGAAAGTGTTCGAGGGGAGGCCACAGAGCAGGAGGTTACAGTAGTCAAGGCGGGAGATGAGGGCATGGACTAGGGTTTTTGCAGATTCTTGGTTTAGGAATGTACGGATCCGTGAAGTATTTTTGAGTTGAAGGCGGCAGGAAGTGGAAAGGGCTTGGATATGTGGTTTGAAGGAGAGATCAGCATCAAGGATTACCCCGAGGCAGCGAGCTTGTGGGACTGGGGATTGTGGGCAGCCATTTACTGTAATGGATAGGTTCGTTGGGGGGGGTCGCGTGAAATGGGGGAAAGATTATGAATTCTGTTTTGTCCATGTTAAGTTTCAGAATTCTAGCGGAGAAGAAGGATGAAATAGTGGACAGACATTGAGGGATTCTGGTTAGTAGGGAGGTGATATCTGGTCCAGAGATGTAGATCTGTGTGTCATCAGCATAGGTGATACTGAAAGCCATGAGATTCTTTGAGCTGTCCCAGGCCAAAAGTGTAAATGGAGAAGAGCAGGGGCCCTAGAACTGAACCTTGTGGGACTCCGACAGATAGGGGGCGATGTGACGAGGTGGTGTGTGAATGGGAGACGCTGAATGTTCGGTCAGTTAGGTATGATGAGATCCAGGATAGGGCCAAGTCTGTGATGCCACGAGATGAGAGGGTCTGTAGTAATAGGGAATGGTCCACAGTGTCAAAGGCAGAGGACAGGTCCAGGAGGAGGAGGATAGAGTAGTGTCGCTTGCTCTTGGCGGTTAATAGGTCATTGGTGACCTTAGGGCAGTTTCAGTGAAGTGGTGTGACCGGAAGCCTGATTGTAAGCGGTCGAAAAGGGAGCAGGAAGATAGATGGGAGGACAGTTCAAGATGGACGTGTTGTTCCAGTAGTTTTGAGGCATAGGGGAGAAGTGATATAGGGCGATAGCTAGATACAGAGGATGGGTCAAGAGAGGGCTTTTTGAGGATAGGTGTGATTGAGGCATGTTTAAAGCTTGAGGGGAAAACACCAGTTAGTGATAGGTTGAAGAGATGGGTTAGAGTTGGGATGAAGACTGTGGCGAGGTTTGGGATGAAGTGGGAAGGGATCGGGTCAAGTGCACAGGTAGTGAGATACGATCCTGAGAGAAGAGTGGAGAGTCGATCTTCTGTAATAGTGGAGAAGTTGGTTTTGGAGGTGGAGGGCTCGGTAGTTGGGAGGAAGGGTACAAAAAAAGAACCACTTGAAAAAATAATGTATAAAAATCTAAATAAATAACTAAATCCAAAAACAATTATGTTCAAAATTTAAATAATTTAATTAAGGACACCAATCCAATCTAACACAAACACATGATAAAAAACATATATGACATACTAAAAACCAGAGGAAGCAGAGCACCACCCGTAATCTGAATAATTAATTAAAATAGTGTATGGTACTATACAAATTCAGCTGCCATAAATAGGGAAACATTTCATATACTAAATTTCATTAATATTTAACCCCTTCCCGACCTTTGACGCACCGTATGCATCATGAAGACCTGTGCCAATCCAACCTGTGACGCAGCATATGCGTCATGGCCGGATTGGGCTCCTGCTGGCCGGGTGAAAGGGTTAACTGTAATTTCACCCAGCCTGCAGGGACAGGGGGAGTTGTACTTTAGCCCAGGGGGCTACGATCGCTCTGATTGGCTGTTGAAAGTGACGTTTCACTTTCAATCAGAGCGATAGTAATATTTCACCAATGAAAATTTGTGAAATATTACAATCCAGCCATGGCCGATGCTGCAATAGCATCAGCCATGGCTGGAAATCGCGATCTACCACCGCCACCGATCACCTCCCCTCCGGTCCTCCGTCCGGTCATCTAGTGTCCCCCGCTCCCCTCCGTCCTCCTGTCCGCTCCCCCCACTGTCCGATCACCCCCCTCATACTTACCGACCTGTGTCTTCCAAAATGGCAGGCGCATGCGCAGTGCGCCCGCCGAATCTGCCGGCCGGAAGATTCATAACAGCTACATCTTGATCGCTGTGATAGGTTCTATCACAGCGATCAAAATAAAAAAAATAATAAATAACCCTCCCCCCCCTTTATCATCCCCATAGATAGGGACAAAAATAAAATAAAGAAATTTTTTTTTTTCTATTTGCCCCACTAGGGTTAGGGTTGGTTCACACTGCGTCTAAGCAGTTCATTAGACGGACTACGTTACACCGCGGCATAAACGCGGTGCAACGTAGTCTGTTACGGCTGCCATTGACAGCAATGTCGGACACATCACTAGCACACGCCCACAATGGGCGGGCGCTAGGGATGTGCCGTCATTGAGTGACGGACCCGGAGACGCGGGCTGCAACGTTTCCGGGTCCGTCACTGATAGAGCTAGCAGATGCTCTATCTGCGCTAGCGCGATGCAAACATCGGCACTTGCGCTAGCAGCAGCCCGTTAGCGTATGTGCTGAACGGGCTGCTGCTAGTGCAGTGTGAACCTGGCCTTAGGGTTAGGGTTATGGCTAGAATTAGGGTTAGGGTTAGGATTAGGCTATGTGCACACGGTGCGGATTTGGCTGCGGATCTGCAGTAGATTTGGCTGCGGATCCGCAGCGGATTGGCCGCTGCGGATTCGTAGCACTTTTCCATCAGGTTTACAGTACCATGTAAACCTATGGAAAACCAAATCTGCTGTGCCCATGGTGCGGAAAATACCGCACGGAAACGCGGTGTTGTATTTTCCGCAGCATTTCAATTCTTTGTGCGGATTCCGCAGCATTTTACACTCGTTCCTCAATAGGAATCCACAGGTGAAATCCACACAAAAAACACTGGAAATCTGCGGTAAATCCGCAGGTAAAATGCAGTGCCTTTTACCTGCGGATTTTTAAAAAATGGTGCGGAAAAATCTCTCACGAATCCGCAACGTGGGCACATAGCCTTAGGGTTAGGGTTGGAATTAGGGTTAAGATTAGGCTATGGTTAGGGGTGTGTTGGGGTTAGGGTTGGGATTAGGGTTAGGGTTGGGATTAGGGTTAGGGGTGTGTTGGGGTTAGGGTTGTGGTTAGGGGTGTGTTTGGGGTTAGGGTTGTGATTAGGGTTATGGCTACAGTTGGGATTAGGGTTAGGGGTGTGTTGGGGTTAGTGTTGGAGTTAGAATTGAGGGGTTTCCACTGTTACGGCACATCAGGGGTCTCCAAACGCAACATGGCGCCACCATTGATTCCAATCAATCTTGCATTCAAAAAGTCAAATGGTGCTCCCTCCCTTCCGAGCCCCGACGTGCGCCCAAACAGTGGTTTACCCCCACATATGGGGTACCAGCATACTCAGGACAAACTGGGCAACAATTATTGGGGTCCAACTTCTGTTACCCTTGTGAAAATAAAAAATTGCTTGCTAAAACATAATTTTTGAGGAAAGAAAAATTATTTTTTATTTTCAGGCTCTGCGTTGTAAACTTCTGTGAAGCACTTGGGGGTTCAAAGTGCTCACCACATATCTAGATAAGTTCCTTGGGGGTCTAGTTTCCAAAATGTGGTCACTTGTGGGGGGTTTCTACTGTTTAGGCACATCAGGGGCTCAGCAAACGCAACGTTACTCCCGCAGACCATTACATCAAGTCTGCATTTCAAAAGTCACTACTTCCCTCCCGAGCCCCGACGTGTGCCCAAACAGTGGTTTACCCTGTTATGATGCGGTGGTTTAGGAGCAACATGGAACGAGCTCTGAAGGAAGTGGTAACTGTACTGACCGCAGTCCCTAAGCTCAACATAACACTAGAAGTAGCCGTGGGGTGCTCCTAACTCTCCCTAGGCACCTCGTCACCGCCTAAGAGCTAACTACCCCTAAAGATAGAAGCAGGAAAACTATCTTGCCTCAGAGAAAATCCCCAAAGGATAGATTAGCCCCCCACAAATAATGACTGTGAGTGGAGAGGGAAAAGACATACACAGAATGAAACCAGGATGAGCACAGGAGGCCAGTCTAACTTGATAGATAGGACAGGATGGAATACTGTGCGGTCAGTATAAAACACTACAAAAATCCACGCAGAGTTTACTAAAAATCTCCACACCTGACTAAAGGTTTGGAGGGTAAATCTGCTTCCCAGAGCTTCCAGCAAGACAGAATTAATTCATACTGATAACGCTGGACAAACATAGAAGCACAGAACTGAAAAGTCCACAAACTGAACAGAAAAGAGCAAGCAAAAACTTAGCTTTGCTGAACTGGTCAGGATAACAGGGAACTCCAAAGAGATGTGAATCCAACCAGGAACCATTTACAAGTGGCACTGGCAGAAGGACAGAGCCAGGCATAAATAGCCGAGCAGAAAACACGATCAGTGGAAGCAGCTGAAGACCGCTAACTCCAAGGAGCAGCCATACCACTAGAAACCACAAGAGGGAGCCCAAGAGCAGAACTCACAAAAGTGCCACTTACAACCACCGGAGGGAGCCCAAGAGCGGAATTCACAACATTACCCCCACATATGGGGTATCGGTGTACTCAGGACAAACTCGACAACAACTGTTGGGGTCCAATTTCTCCTGTTACCCTTGTGAAAATAAAAAATTGCTTGCTAAATCATCATTTTTGAGGAAAGAAACATGATTTTTTATTTTCACGGCTCTGCGTTGTAAACTTCTGTGAAGGACTTGGGGGTTCAAAGTGCTCACCACATATCTAGATAAGTTCCTTGGGGGGTCTAGTTTCCAAAGTAGGGTCATTTGTGGGGGGGTTTCTACTGTTTAGTCACATCAGGGGCTCTGCAAACGCAACGTGACGCCCGCAGACCATTCCATCAAAGTCTGCATTTCAAAAGTCACTACTTCCCTTCCGAGCCCCGACGTGTGCCCAAACAGTGGTTCACCCCCCACATATGGGGTATCAGCGTACTCAGTACAAACTGGACAACAACTTTTCGTGTCCAATTTCTACTGTTACTCTTGTGAAAATAAAAAATTGTGGGCTAAAAAATAATTTTTGAGGAAAGAAAAATGATTTTTTATTTTCACGGCTCTGCGTTATAAACTTCTGTGAAGCACTTGAGGGTTTAAAGTGGTCACCGCACATCTAGATTGCTTCCTTGGGAGGTCTAGTTTCCAAAATGGGGTCACATGTGGGGGAGCTCCAATGTTTAGGCACACAGGGGCTCTCCAAACGCGACATTGTGTCCGCTAATGATTGGAGCTAATTTTTCATTCAAAAGTCAAATTGCGCTCCTTCCCTTCCGAGCCTTGCTGTGTGCACAAACAGTGGTTTGTGACCACATTTGAGGTATCAATGTACTCAGGAGAAATTGCCCAACACATTTTAGGATCCGTTTTATCCTATTACCCATTTGAAAATGAAAAAATTGAGGCTAAAATAATTCCGAGCCCTGTCGTGCGCCCAAACAGTGGTTCCCCCCACATATGGGGTATCGGTGTACTCAGGACAAATTGTACAATAACTTTTGGTGTCCAGTTTCTCTTTTTACCCTTGGGAAAATAAAAAATTTGTTGCTAAAACATCATTTTTGTGACTAAAAAGTTAAATGTTCATTTTTTCCCATCTCCCATGACAGCACACATGAGAGAGGGGATCCGCCCAGTCAGGACAGGAAACCTACTGAAATAAAAGGGCGGTACCTCTCCCTCGCTTCAGTTGGGTTTCCTGTCCTGATGGGAACCCTAGTGCTGAAATCACGGCGGTTTTGAAGACTCACCCACTCCTGTCCCGGCACTGGAAGAACAGGCAAGATGCCTGTATGCCGGCCTTCAGGTTGTGGAAGCGCCGTTCGCAGGTCCTGGGGCCTTTGCGCACGTGCGGGCGTTAGGCAGCGCAGTCCGGAGTCCTGTGGCTCTTCTGCGGCTGCCACGCCGCTCTCTGCCCCCTCTGCTGCTGCCTTCGGCCCTGGCCTAGCTTCCGGGTGCGCGGCAGGAGTTGCGCGCAGGGCACGCTGGGAATGGGCGTGCCCGCGTGACGTCACTGCTGCGCGCCGGATCCAAGATGGCGGCGCCCATACACAACGCTGCCGATTCTCAGGGACCTTCTGGCGGTCTCCTGGTGGGCGCAGAGGTGGGGGAGGAGCAATGTTTTTACCGGATGAGGCGGTGAGCAGTGTGGATCACCCTTGAAAAGGGGGTGAGTCCACAGGAAAAGCGCTCAATCTACAGAGCTACGCTATGGAGGATTGTATGGAGCAGCGCTCACATCAGTCATCAGCACAGCAGCAGCAAGAGATCTTACCAGGTGCCATGTCTGCTCACCAGCATACTAGGAGGAGAAGCGGCAGTCGTCCGGATCGAAAGTCGCAGGACTCCTCAGCTTCTAGGAGGGACGTTATCCGTACTCCAGATCAGCATCAAAATCCGGTACCCTTGAGTGTCAGCGGGTGGTGAGTGATCTTCGTGAATGTCACATTGGTGGTAATGGGCTACATTTCTCTGCTTGCTTGTCAGGCGCCGAAGAAGGCTAGTGCCAAGTCCAAGAACAAAGAATGTGCCCTCTGCAAAGCCCCGCTAGCAGTCCAATGGCAGAAAAGCCTCTGTGCGGACTGCATTCAAAATACTATTCAGGCTGAATCCCCTGACTTTGCCGCTAGCCTCAGGGCCATGATTAGGGCAGAGGTTAAAGGGTCTTTAAAATCAGTTCTTAAAAAGATAAGTAGCAAGATCCTAAAGACTATTTCGGATTCTGGTACCCCTCAGTTTGACGAGGAATATCAAGAGGGACCTCTATCTCCATGTTCATCCTCTTCTGTGTTCTCTGGCTCCTCTTCAGATAGTTATGTTGGGGGCCGACCATGCTTCCTAACTGAGAATACAGATAAACTGGTAAAATCAGTAAGGGCTACAATGGGCCTTAAGGATGAGAAAGAGTCCAGATCGGTAGAGGACGTTATGTTTGGCGGTTTGGAGGAGAAGAGGAAGCGTACCTTCCCAGTAAATACTAAAGTTAAGACCCTTATAGAAAAAGAGTGGAAGAAGCCTGAGAAGTCTGGTAGTCTTCCCTCAGCTTCTAAGAGACGATATCCTTTTGAGGAAAAGGATTCAGAAATATGGGATAAAGCCCCTAAAATCGATGGTGCGGTGGCTAGGTCTTCTAAAAGGTCATCCCTACCCTTGGATGATCCAGGCGTCCTAAGAGACCCTTTAGATAAAAAAGCGGATGCTTTTTTAAAACATACCTGGGAAGCAGCCGCAGGAGGTCTAAAACCAGCAATAGCTGGAACATGTGTTGCCCGCTCCCTTATTGTCTGGCTGCAACAAATAGAGGATCAGCTGAAATCTAAAGTGCCGAGGGAAGAGGTCCTAGCCAATATGGCAATGGCACAAGGGGCGGCAGCCTTTATAGCAGATTCCTCAGCAGACTCTGTAAGGCTAGCAGCTAGGGCAGCGGGATTGTCTAACGCGGCAAGACGTGCCTTGTGGTTAAAGGGGTGCCCAGGGGACTTACCCTCAAAAAATAGACTCTGTTCCATTCCGTGTGACGGTAAATTCCTCTTTGGTCAAAAGCTGGAGGACATTTTAGAAAAAGCAGGCGACAAGAAAAAAGGTTTTCCTCGCTTTCCAGTGGATATCAGAAGGCCTTATTTTCGGAGAGGAAGATTCAATAGAGGTCGCCCTCCGGGAGATAGAAGGAACTGGGACTATAGAGATAGAAAAGGATCTGGGTACATGTTTAAGGGCCCCTCCACATCCACAAAAAAGCCCTCCCAATGACGCCAAGCCAGAAGTAGGGGGAAGGATCTCTTTCTTTCTTCACGCCTGGTTAAGTATTTCCCCCAGTCATTGGGCGTTAAATGTTGTCAGCGAAGGACTAAAAATAAAATTTATTCATCCACCTCGACAGACTTTTGTGTTGACACCAAGCAGAAAACTTCCAGAGGAACAGCTAGCTCTGGAAACAGAGGTATTGGGGCTAGTTCTAAAAAAGGTCCTAGTAGAGGTTCAAAGGGAAGAAAAGGGAGAAGGGTTTTATTCCCCTCTCTTTTTGATACGAAAACCAGATGGCTCACTAAGGACTATTGTCAATTTAAGAAAACTTAATCGATCAGTAATAAATTACTCCTTCAAAATGGAGTCGGTAAGCTCAGCGATAAAGATGCTTTTCCCGGACTGCTTCATGGCAGCTATAGACTTAAAAGACGCTTACTACCATGTCCCAATTCATCGGGACTATCAAAAATTTCTGAGGGTAGCAGTGTTTGTCCAAGGGCAAATCAAACACTACCAGTACGCTGCCCTTCAATTTGGTCTATCGATAGCGCCAAGGATATTTACAAAACTAATGTCAGAGGTCATGTCCTTCCTCCGTTCCCGGGACATAGTCATCGTTCCGTACCTAGACGACTTCCTTGTAATAGGCAGATCAGTGGATCACTGTCTTGCACAAATAGAAGAAGTGACTACGACCCTAGCAGTGTTAGGTTGGGAAATAAATGTAGATTTGTAGATTGTAAGCTCTCACGAGCAGGGTCGTCTTATTTTGTCTTATTTTGCTTTATTACTGTATTGTTAACATTGTTACCTATGACTGTTGTGTTTGAAACTGTTAAACTGTAAAGCGCTGCGGAATATGTTGGCGCTACATAAATAAAGATTATTATTATTATTATTATTAAATGTCGCCAAATCGAGGTTAACACCAGAGAAAGTTCAGTCCTTCCTGGGGTTGGTTCTGGACTCCACGCGTCAACTCTGTCTCCTGCCGGAGAACAAAATATCCAAAATACAAAGTCTTGTGGAATTGGCGATATATCAGCCTGTAATGACACTAAGAAAGGCGATGTCCCTGCTAGGGTCACTAACATCCTGTATTCCCGCTGTAAAATGGGCACAGTTTCACCTGAGGCAATTACAGTGGGAGGTCCTGTCAACACAAAGGTTGTTAGAAGGGCGTTTGGAGGGAAAAATTCACTTCTCGATACGCCTCAGAGATTCCCTAGTCTGGTGGTCAGTAAGGGATCACTTGAGCTCAGGGGTTCAGTGGCTAACTCCGATAGAAGACGTAATCACAACGGACGCGAGTGGTACAGGATGGGGTGCACATGTAGGGACCCTTTCCATACAGGGATCTTGGTCCCATACAGAAAAACATCACACATCCAATATAAAAGAGTTATGGGCTGTAGAAAGGGCAGTAAGACATTTCCTTCCGATCCTTCGGGGTCGTCATACCAGAGTGATGTCCGACAATTACGCGGTAGTAGCCTATATCAATCATCAGGGGGGAACAAGGTCCCTTTCACTCATGAGGGCAACATCGGTGCTTCTTCAGTTAGCAGAATCTCACCTTCTGTCCCTTACAGCTTTGCACATAAAGGGGGTCGAAAACACGAAGGCGGACTACTTAAGTCGCAAAAAGCTAAGGCAGGGAGAATGGTCGCTGAATCCCAGGGTGTTCCATCAAATAGTGCAGGCCTGGGGCGAGCCGGTAATAGACTTGTTTGCCACACTTCACAACAGGAAGGTGGAGAGGTTCTGCTCGTTAGACCAGAAGGGGAACCCGGTTGCAGTAGATGCCCTCCGAATACCATGGCAATTCAGCCTCGCTTACGTGTTTCCACCAATAGCGTTAATTCCGGTAGTGGTAAGGAAGATCAGGATGGAGCAAGCAAGAGTGATTCTGATTGCTCCATTTTGGCCGAAGAGACCATGTGTTGTGAATTCTGTTGTCGGGCTCCCTCCTGTGGTCATGAATGGTACTTCAGCTGGTTCTGTCCATGGACTTCCTCTGGTGGGTGTTTCTGAGTTTCACAGGTGACGAGGTTAATTCGTTAGCTGCTGCTCTATTTAACTCCACTTAGATCTTTGCTCCATGCCACCTGTGTTATGTTTGCTAATGACAGGTGTTATGAAGGCAATCCAGAAACACAGTGTGCTTAGCGATCAGAGCGCACACAGTGATCTGACAAATACCCAAAAATACAAGAACGAGCTCTGAGACGTGGAAACTCGGTAGACTGCACACCTGATCCTATCCTAAACACAACTAAAAGCGGCTGTGGATTGCGCCTAACAACTACCTAGGCAACTCGGCACAGCCTAAGAAACTAGCTAGCCTGAAGATAGAAAAATAGGCCTGACTTGCCCCAGAGAAATTCCCCAAAGGAAAAGGCAGCCCCCCACATATAATGACTGTGAGTAAGATGAAAAGACAAAACGTAGGGATGAAATAGATTCAGCAAAGTGGGGCCCGATATTCTAGGACAGAGCGAGGACAGTAATGCGAACTTTGCAGTCTACAAAAAACCCTAAAGCAAAACCACGCAAAGGGGGCAAAAAAAACCCACCGTGCCGAACTAACGGCACGGCGGTACACCCTTTGCGTCTCAGAGCTTCCAGCAAAACAAAAGACAAGCTGGACAGAAAAAAAGCAACAAAAAAGCAAAAAGCACTTAGCTATACAGAGCAGCAGGTCACAGGAACAATCAGGAGAAGCTCAGATCCAACACTGAAACATTGACAAGGAGCAAGGATAGCAGCATCAGGCGGAGTTAAGTAATGAAGCAGTTAACGAGCTCACCAGAACACCTGAGGGAGGAAGCTCAGAAGCTGCAGTACCACTTGTGACCACAGGAGTGAATTCAGCCACAGAATTCACAACAGTACCCCCCCCTTGAGGAGGGGTCACCGAACCCTCACCAGAGCCCCCAGGCCGACCAGGATGAGCCGCATGAAAGGCACGAACAAGATCGGAAGCATGAACATCAGAGGCAAAAACCCAGGAATTATCTTCCTGAGCATAACCCTTCCATTTAACCAGATACTGAAGTTTCCGTCTAGAAACACGAGAATCCAAAATCTTCTCCACAATATACTCCAATTCCCCCTCCACCAAAACCGGGGCAGGAGGCTCAACAGATGGAACCATAGGTGCCACGTATCTCCGCAACAACGACCTATGGAATACATTATGTATGGAAAAGGAGTCTGGGAGGGTCAAACGAAAAGACACAGGATTGAGAACCTCAGAAATCCTATACGGACCAATAAAACGAGGTTTAAATTTAGGAGAGGAAACCTTCATAGGAATATGACGAGAAGATAACCAAACCAGATCCCCAACACGAAGTCGGGGACCCACACGGCGTCTGCGATTAGCGAAAAGTTGAGCTTTCTCCTGGGACAAGATCAAATTGTCCACTACCTGAGTCCAGATCTGCTGCAACCTATCCACCACAGAATCCACACCAGGACAGTCCGAAGACTCAACCTGTCCTGAAGAGAAACGAGGATGGAACCCAGAATTGCAAAAAAATGGAGAAACCAAGGTAGCCGAGCTGGCCCGATTATTAAGGGCGAACTCAGCCAACGGCAAAAAGGACACCCAATCATCCTGGTCTGCAGAAACAAAACATCTCAGATATGTTTCCAAGGTCTGATTGGTTCGTTCGGTCTGGCCATTAGTCTGAGGATGGAAAGCCGAGGAAAAGGATAGGTCAATGCCCATCCTACCACAAAAGGCTCGCCAAAACCTTGAAACAAACTGGGAACCTCTGTCAGAAACAATATTCTCAGGAATGCCATGCATCCGAACCACATGCTGAAAGAACAAAGGTACCAAATCAGAGGAGGAAGGCAATTTAGCCAAGGGCACCAGATGGACCATTTTAGAAAAGCGATCACAGACCACCCAAATGACTGACATCTTTTGAGAAACGGGAAGGTCAGAAATGAAATCCATCGAAATATGTGTCCAAGGCCTCTTTGGGACCGGCAAGGGCAAAAGCAACCCACTGGCACGAGAACAGCAGGGCTTAGCCCTAGCACAAATCCCACAGGACTGCACAAAAGTACGTACATCCCGTGACAGAGATGGCCACCAGAAGGATCTAGCCACTAACTCTCTGGTACCAAAGATTCCAGGATGACCAGCCAACACCGAACAATGAAGTTCAGAGATAAGTTTATTAGTCCACCTATCAGGGACGAACAGTTTCTCTGCTGGACAACGATCAGGTTTATTCGCCTGAAATTTTTGCAGCACCCGCCGCAAATCAGGGGAGATGGCAGACACAATGACTCCTTCCTTGAGGATACCCGCTGGCTCAGATAAACCCGGAGAGTCGGGCACAAAACTCCTAGACAGAGCATCCGCCTTCACATTTTTAGAGCCCGGAAGGTACGAAATCACAAAGTCGAAGCGGGCAAAAAATAACGACCAACGGGCCTGTCTAGGATTCAAGCGCTTGGCAGACTCGAGATAAGTCAAGTTCTTATGATCAGTCAATACCACCACGCGATGCTTAGCTCCTTCAAGCCAATGACGCCACTCCTCGAATGCCCACTTCATGGCCAGCAACTCTCGATTGCCCACATCATAATTACGCTCAGCGGGCGAAAACTTCCTGGAAAAGAAAGCACATGGTTTCATCACTGAGCAATCAGAACCTCTCTGTGACAAAACCGCCCCTGCTCCAATCTCAGAAGCATCAACCTCGACCTGGAACGGAAGAGAAACATCTGGCTGACACAACACAGGGGCAGAACAAAAACGACGCTTCAACTCCTGAAAAGCTTCCACAGCAGCAGAAGACCAATTAACCAAATCAGCACCCTTCTTGGTCAAATCGGTCAATGGTTTGGCAATGCTAGAAAAATTACAGATGAAGCGACGATAAAAATTAGCAAAGCCCAGGAACTTTTGCAGACTTTTCAGAGATGTCGGCTGAATCCAATCCTGGATGGCTTGGACCTTAACTGGATCCATCTCGATAGTAGAAGGGGTAAAGATGAACCCCAAAAATAAAACTTTCTGCACACCGAAGAGACACTTTGATCCCTTCACAAACAAAGAGTTAGCACGCAGGACCTGAAAAACCATTCTGACCTGCTTCACATGAGACTCCCAACCATCTGAGAAGATCAAAATGTCATCCAGGTAAACAATCAGGAATTTATCCAGATACTCACGGAAGATGTCATGCATAAAAGACTGAAACACAGATGGAGCATTGGCAAGTCCGAACGGCATCACTAGATACTCAAAATGACCCTCGGGCGTATTGAATGCAGTTTTCCATTCATCTCCTTGCCTGATTCTCACCAGATTATACGCACCACGAAGATCTATCTTAGTGAACCAACTAGCCCCCTTAATCCGAGCAAACAAGTCAGATAACAATGGCAAGGGATACTGAAATTTAACAGTGATCTTATTAAGAAGGCGGTAATCAATACACGGTCTCAGCGAACCATCCTTCTTGGCTACAAAGAAGAACCCTGCTCCCAGTGGTGATGACGATGGGCGAATATGTCCCTTCTCCAGGGATTCCTTCACATAACTGCGCATAGCGGCGTGTTCGGGCACGGATAAATTAAATAATCGACCTTTAGGGAATTTACTACCAGGAATCAAATTGATAGCACAATCACAATCCCTATGCGGAGGTAGAGCATCGGACTTGGGCTCTTCAAATACATCCTGATAATCAGACAAGAACTCTGGGACCTCAGAAGGGGTGGATGACGAAATCGACAAAAATGGAACATCACCATGTACCCCCTGACAACCCCAGCTGGATACCGACATGGAATTCCAATCCAATACTGGATTATGGGTTTGTAGCCATGGCAACCCCAACACGACCACATCATGCAGATTATGCAACACCAGAAAGCGAATAACTTCCTGATGTGCAGGAGCCATGCACATGGTCAGCTGGGCCCAGTATTGAGGTTTATTCTTGGCCAAAGGTGTAGCATCAATTCCTCTCAATGGAATAGGACACCGCAAAGGCTCCAAGAAAAACCCACAACGTTTAGCATAATCCAAATCCATCAGATTCAGGGCAGCGCCCGAATCCACAAACGCCATGACAGAAAACGACGACAAAGAGCATATCAAGGTAATGGACAGAAGGAATTTGGACTGTACAGTACCAATGACGGCAGACCTAGCGGACCGCCTAGTGCGCTTAGGACAATCAGAAATAGCATGAGTGGAATCACCACAGTAGAAACACAGACCATTCAGACGTCTGTATTCCTGCCGTTCAACTCTAGTCATAGTCCTATCGCACTGCATAGGCTCAGGTTTAACCTCAGGCAGTACCGCCAAATGGTGCACAGATTTACGCTCGCGCAAGCGTCGACCGATCTGAATGGCCAAAGACAAAGACTCATTCAAACCAGCAGGCATAGGAAATCCCACCATGACATCCTTAAGAGCCTCAGAGAGACCCTTTCTGAACAAAGCTGCCAGCGCAGATTCATTCCACTGAGTGAGTACTGACCATTTCCTAAATTTCTGACAATATACTTCTATATCATCCTGACCCTGGCACAAAGCCAGCAAATTTTTCTCAGCCTGATCCACTGAATTAGGCTCATCGTACAGCAATCCGAGCGCCAGGAAAAATGCATCGACACTACTCAATGCAGGGTCTCCTGGCGCAAGAGAAAATGCCCAGTCTTGAGGGTCGCCGCGCAAAAAAGAAATAATAATCAAAACCTGTTGAATAGGATTACCAGAAGAATGAGGTTTCAAGGCCAGAAATAGCTTACAATTATTTTTGAAACTTAGAAACTTAGTTCTATCTCCAAAAAACAAATCAGGAATAGGAATTCTTGGTTCTAACATAGATTTCTGATCAATAGTATCTTGAATTTTTTGTACATTTATAACGAGATTATCCATTGAAGAGCACAGACCCTGAATATCCATGTCCACACCTGTGTCCAGAATCACCCAAATGTCTAGGGGAAAAAAAAAAAGTGAACACAGAGCAGAAAAAAAAAAAAAATGATGTCAGAACTTTTTCTTTCCCTCTATTGAGAATCATTAGTTGGGCTCCTTGTACTGTTATGTTTGCTAATGACAGGTGTTATGAAGGCAATCCAGAAACACAGTGTGCTTAGCGATCAGAGCGCACACAGTGATCTGACAAATACCCAAAAATACAAGAACGAGCTCTGAGACGTGGAAACTCGGTAGACTGCACACCTGATCCTATCCTAAACACAACTAAAAGCGGCTGTGGATTGCGCCTAACAACTACCTAGGCAACTCGGCACAGCCTAAGAAACTAGCTAGCCTGAAGATAGAAAAATAGGCCTGACTTGCCCCAGAGAAATTCCCCAAAGGAAAAGGCAGCCCGCCACATATAATGACTGTGAGTAAGATGAAAAGACAAAACGTAGGGATGAAATAGATTCAGCAAAGTGGGGCCCGATATTCTAGGACAGAGCGAGGACAGTAAAGCGAACTTTGCAGTCTACAAAAAACCCTAAAGCAAAACCACGCAAAGGGGGCAAAAAAAACCCACCGTGCCGAACTAATGGCACGGCGGTACACCCTTTGCGTCTCAGAGCTTCCAGCAAAACAAAAGACAAGCTGGACAGAAAAAAAGCAACAAAAAAGCAAAAAGCACTTAGCTATACAGAGCAGCAGGTCACAGGAACAATCAGGAGAAGCTCAGATCCAACACTGAAACATTGACAAGGAGCAAGGATAGCAGCATCAGGCGGAGTTAAGTAATGAAGCAGTTAACGAGCTCACCAGAACACCTGAGGGAGGAAGCTCAGAAGCTGCAGTACCACTTGTGACCACAGGAGTGAATTCAGCCACAGAATTCACAACACACCTGTCAATGTTCCAGTATTGGTCTAGTTCACTCCTGGATCGTTTTTGTGACCTGTCTTCCCATCAGAAGCTAAGTTCCAGCTTGTATTTCTTGGGTTTGCTATTTTTCTGTCCAGCTTGCTATTTAATTTGTTGTCTTGCTTGCTGGAAGCTCTGGGACGCAGAGGGAGCGCCTCCGCACCGTGAGTCGGTGCGGAGGGTCTTTTTGCGCCCTCTGCGTAGTCTTTTTGTAGGTTTTTGTGCTGACCGCAAAGTAACCTTTCCTATCCTCGGTATGTTCAGTAAGTCGGGCCTCACTTTGCTAAATCTATTTCATCTCTGTGTTTGTATTTTCATCTTTACTCACCGTCATTATATGTGGGGGGCTGCCTTTTCCTTTGGGGAATTTCTCTGAAGCGAGGTAGGCTTTATTTTTCTATCTTTAGGCCTAGCTAGTTTCTTAGGCTGTGCCGAGTTGCATAGGGAGCGTTAGGCGCAATCCACGGCTATTTCTAGTGTGTTTGATAGGTTTAGGGATTGCGGTCAGCAGAGTTCCCACGTCCCAGAGCTCGTCCTTATTATCAGTAACTATCAGGTCATTCCGTGTGCTCTTAACCACCAGGTCCATTATTGTCCTGACCACCAGGTCATAACAACCATGGTTTTCTCTTCTAAGGCAAATGTCGGTAACCGATCCATGGATCCTACCGGAGGTTCCGGACCTGCTTACCCAGGGTCCCGTATGCCACTCTCAAGTGAAGGGCTTCCATCTGGCAGCCTGGAATTTGAGAGGGCATTACTAAGCCGACAGGGATTCTCGTCAGGGCTAATCTCCACCCTGTTGAGAAGTAGGAAGCCGATTACATCAAGAATTTATGGTAGGACATGGAAGAGGTTTCTTGAGTTTTTAGGACAACCTTTGTCAGACGAGGCTCCTGTGGGTGCTATTTTAGAGTTTCTGCAAGCAGGCTTACAGCTGGGATTGGCTACTAATATGCTTAAAGTTCAGGTGTCAGCATTAGGAGCTTTATATCATTGTAATCTAGCCTCCAACAAGTGGGTAGCCCATTTCATTAAATCATGCAGTAGGTCTAGACCTGTTGTAATTCAGAAAATTTCTCCCTGGGATTTAAATCTGGTGTTAGATGCTCTAACTAAAAGTCCCTTTGAGCCTTTGCAAGAGTTATCGATAAAATTTCTCACTCTAAAAACAGTGCTATTGGTATAGCCTTGACATCCGCACGTAGAGTGAGTGACTTACAAGCCCTGTCCGTTTGTCCTCCTGTTATGACCTGGTGGTTAGGAGCACCCGGAATGACCTGATAGTTAAACCTCATACAGGACGAGCTCTGGGATGTGGGAGCTCTGCTGACCGCAAGCCCTAATCCTATCACACACACTAAAAATAGCCGTGGAGCGCTCCTGACCAGACCTAGGCGCCTCGTCACAGCCTAAGAACTATCTAGCCCTAGAGATAGAAAACAAAGCCTACCTTGCCTCAGAGAAATTCCCCAAAGGTAAAGGAAGCCCCCCATATATATTGACTGTGAGTAAAGATGGAAGTCACAAACGCAGAGATGAAACAAGTTTCAGCAAAGGGAGGCCAGACTTACTAAATAGACAGAGGATAGGTAAGGGATAGGACTCACGGTGCGGAGGGGCCACTCTGCATCCCAGAGCTTCCAGCTAGCAAGACAAAATCATGATAACCAGCTGGACAAGAAAACAGTGAACAAATAATGACTATCAGGAACTTAGCTTCTGCAGGAGAAGGCAGGTCACCAGAGAGATCCAGGAGCGAACTGAACCAATGCAAAAACATTGACAGCTGGCATGGAGCAACGATCTGAGAGGAGTTAAATAGAGCAGCCAACCAAAGGATAAACCACGTCATCTGTGTAAGGAACCTCAGAAGCAGCAGCTTCACTCATAGCCACCAGAGGAAGCCCATAGACAGAACTCGCCGAAGTACCATTCACGACCACAGGAGGGAGTTCGACAACAGAATTCACAACATCCTCCATACACTCAGATATATGATGACAGGGTGGTTCTAAAACCAGATCCGGCTTATCTACCTAAAGTAGTTCTTAAATTTCATAGAAGTCAGGAGATTGTTTTACCCTCATTTTGTGTAAATCCTAAAAATCCAGGCGAGGAGAGGTTTCACACTCTTGATGTAAGAAGATCTATGTTACAGTACATATCCTTAACTAGTCAGTGGAGGAAAGATCAGTCTCTATTTGTAGCATTTCAGGGTAGCAGGAAAGGTCATGGGGTGTCCAAAAGTACTATTGCTAGATGGATTAGGGAGGCCATTAGCTTATCCTATGCTGCATGTGGCGTTCCGATCCCTGATGGCATCAAGGCTCACTCCACCAGGGCCGTGGCTACTTCCTGGGCTGAAAAAGCAGAGGTATCGATTGATCAGATATGTAAGGCCGCTACCTGGTCCTCACCGTCTACCTTCTTTAAACACTACCGACTGAATTTATCTTCCTCAACTGACCTTACCTTTGGTAGAAGGGTGCTACAAGCGGTGGTCCCTCCCTA
Organism: Ranitomeya imitator; assembly: GCF_032444005.1. Lineage (NCBI taxonomy): Eukaryota > Metazoa > Chordata > Amphibia > Anura > Dendrobatidae > Ranitomeya > Ranitomeya imitator. Next base: position 521,250,124 of record NC_091283.1, read on the forward strand.
ATGTGTTCCTTTCTCCAAAAATCTCTCATGTGTGCTGTCATGGGAGATGGGAAAACACCAAGGTTACTTACTGGTAGCCGGTTTTTCCGGAGCCCATGACAGCACCTGTATATTCCCTCCCTTTTTTCACCCTTTGGTGTGCACTTTTAGTTGGGTGTTTTTTATTATTATTATTATAATGTGGTGGTAGATTACCATGTGAACTAACCAAGGGGGCCTCTCATGCTCTGAAATCCAACTGAAGCGAGGGAGACGTACCGCCCTTTTATTTCAGTAGGTTTCCTGTCCTGACTGGGCAGATCCTCTCTCTCATGTGTGCTGTCATGGGCTCCAGAAAAAACGGCTACCAGTAAGTAACCTTGGTGTTTTCCTTCCATGTTGCTTCTGCTGCTGTGAAGCACCTGAAGGGTTAATAAACTTCTTGAATGTGGTTTTGAGTACCTTGAGGGGTGCAGTTTTTAGAATGGTGTTACTTTTGGGTATTTTCAGCCATATAGACCCCCTCAAACTGACTTCAAATGTGAGGTGGTCCCTAAAAAAAAATGGTTTTGTAAATTTTGCTGTAAAAATGAGAAATCGCTGGTCAAATTTTAACCCTTATAACTTCCTAGCAAAAAAAAAAATTTGGTTCCAAAATTGTGCTGATGTAAAGTAGACATATGGGTAATGTTATTTATTAACTATTTTGTGTCACATAACTCTCTCGTTTAACAGAATAAAAATTCAAAATTTGAAAATTGCAAAATTTGCCAAATTTTTTTCATAAATAAACGCAAAAATTATCGACCTAAATTTACCACTAACATGAAGCCCAATATGTCACGAAAAAACTATCTCAGAACCGCTAGGATTCGTTGAAGCGTTCCTGAGTTATTACCTCATAAAGGGACACTGGTCAGAATTACAAAAAACGGCCAGGTCTTTAAGGTCAAAATAGGCTGGGTTATGAAGGGGTTAATAAATAAATAAAGTGCTTGTAGGTATACAACTAAATCCTAGATAGTATTGTATAACGTAGGAGGTATATATGACCTCCAGGTATATTCATAAAGTGCACATGGTTAAATCAAATACAGTAATCCCTAATAGGAAAGTGATCGGCACATGATGAAAAAAGGCTCCATATACAAACCAGGATTCATTTCCCACGTGGTGCTACTGCTACCCCGCACTCCAACGCGCGTTTCACACGTTGCTTCGTCAGGGAGTGATGGGGATTGAGGGCTATAGGTATATATATATATATATGAGGTCCACATAATTAGGTATAACCAATGGCATATTTCTTACTCACATGCGTATAATCCGGCGCTTGATTCACCGCCACAAATCACAGGCGCCATGTCATCGGCCCTGCGGCAACGTCACTAGAGGGCACAGTCGCACCCTCTGCAACGTCACAGGCAGGGCACGTGACCAGGCACGTGTGCAGGGAGGCAGATCAAGCGCGCAACGCCGGAGCAGCCATGGGAAGTATTGGCAAAAAGAAGGGCATAGAAAAATATAACACAACACATGACCAGGTACAAATATAGAAGGCAAATCATGCGCATAACATCAGAGCGGTCAAATGTGTTAAAAACCAAAAATGTGAGCACAAAATGAAAAATTTCTTTGTGAGAGAAGGTGCACAAAAAATGTGAACTCAAAATATCTGCTCAAATACACAATAATAAAACCCTAGTTATTATAAGTAATACACACCAACTCATTAACCCCTTCCCGACCCATGACGCCACGTAGGCGTCATGAAAGTCGGTGCCATTCCGACCCATGACGCCTATGCGGCGTCATGGAAAGATCGCGTCCCTGCAGATCGGGTGAAAGGGTTAACTCCCATTTCACCCGATCTGCAGGGACAGGGGGAGTGGTAGTTTAGCCCAGGGGGGGTGGCTTCACCCCCTCGTGGCTACGATCGCTCTGATTGGCTGTTGAAAGTGAAACTGCCAATCAGAGCGATTTGTAATATTTCACCCATTATAACGGGTGAAATATTACAATCCAGCCATGGCCGATGCTGAAATATCATCGGCCATGGCTGGAAATACTAGTGTGCCCCCACCCCACCCCTCCGATCGCCCCCCCACCCCCCCGATCTGGCCGGTACACTGCTCCGGCTCCCCTCCGTCCTGTGCTCCGCTCCCCCCCGTGCTCGTGCCCGCTCCCCCCGTGCTCCAATCACCCCCCCGTGCTCCAATCACCCCCCCTGCACTCCGATCCACCCCCCCCGTGCTCCGTTCCACCCCCCCGTGCTCCATTCCAGCCCCCCCGTGCTCCGTTCCACGCCCCCCGCGCTCCGTTCCACCCCTCCCGCACTCCGATTCCCCCCCCCCGTGCTCCGATCCCCCCCCCCGTGGTCCCCCCCCACCCTATCATACTTACCGATCCAGCCGTGGTCCCGTCCGTCTTCTCCCGGGCGCCGCCATCTTCCAAAATGGCGGGCGCATGCGCAGTGCGCCCGCCGAATCTGCCGGCCGGCAGATTCGTTCCAAAGTGCATTTTGATCACTGAGATATAATCTATCTCAGTGATCAAAATAAAAAAAATAATAAATTACCCCCCCCCCCTTTGTCACCCCCATAGGTAGGGACAATAAAAAAATAAAGAATTTTTTTTTTTTCCACTGTTAGAATAGGGTTAGGGGTAGGGGTAGGGTTAGGGTTAGGGTTAGGGTTAGGGGTAGGGTTAGGGGTAGGGGTAGGGTTAGGGTTAGGGTTAGGGGTAGGGTTAGGGGTAGGGCTAGGGGTAGGGTTAGGGGTAGGGTTAGGGGTAGGGTTAGGGTTAGGGTTAGGGTTAGGAATGTGCACACGTATTCTGGTCCTCTGCGGATTTTTCCGCTGCGGATTTGATAAATCCGCAGTGCTAAACCGCTGCGGATTTATGGCGGATTTACCGCGTTTTTTTCTGCGCATTTCACTGCGGTTTTACAATTGCGATTTTCTATTGGAGCAGTTGTAAAACCGCTGCGGAATCCGCACAAAGAAGTGACATGCTGCGGAATGTAAACCGCTGCGTTTCCGTGCAGTTTTTCCGCAGCATGTGTACAGCGATTTTTGTTTCCCATAGGTTTACATTGAACTGTAAACTCATGGGAAACTGCTGCGGATCCGCAGCGTGTGCACATACCTTTAGAATTAGGCTATGTGCACACGGTGCGGATTTGGCTGCGGATTCGCAGCAGTGTTCCATCAGGTTTACAGTACCATGTAAACATATGAAAAACCAAATCCGCTGTGCCCATGGTGCGGAAAATACCGCGCGGGAACGCTGCGTTGTATTTTCCGCAGCATGTCAATTCTTTGTGCGGATTCCGCAGCGTTTTACACCTGTTCCTCAATAGGAATCCGCAGGTGAAATCCGCACAAAAAACACTGGAAATCCACGGAAAATCCGCAGGTAAAACACAGTGCCTTTTACCCGCAGATTTTTCAAAAATGGTGCGGAAATATCTCACACGAATCCGCAACGTTGGCACATAGCCTTAGGGTTAGGGTTGGAATTAGGGTTGTGGTTAGGGTTAGGGGTGTGTTGGGGTTAGTGTTGTGGTTAGGGGTGTGTTGGGGTTAGGGTTGTGATTAGGATTATGGCTACAGTTGGGATTAGGGTTAGGGGTGTGTTGGGGTTAGTGTTGGAGGTAGAATTGAGGGGTTACCACTGTTTAGGCACATCAGGGGTCTCCAAACGCAACATGGCGCCACCATTGATTCCAGCCAATCTCGTATTCAAAAAGTCAAATGGTGCTCCCTCACTTCCGAGCCCTGACGTGTGCCCAAACAGTGGTTTACCCCCACATATGGGGTACCAGCATACTCAGGACAAACTGCGCAACAATTACTGGGGTCCAATTTCTCCTGTTACCCTTGTGAATCTAAAAAAATGCTTGCTAAAACATAATTTTTGAGGAAAGAAAAATGATTTTTTATTTTCACGGCTCTGCGTTGTAAACGTCTGTGAAGCACTTGGGGGTTCAAAGTGCTCACCACATATCTAGATAAGTTCCTTGGGGGGTCTAGTTTCTAAAATGGGGTCACTTGTGGGGGGTTTCTACTGTTTAGGCACACCAGGGGCTCTGCAAACGCAACGTGACACCCGCAGACCATTCCATCAAAGTCTGCATTTCAAAAGTCACTACTTCCCTTCTGAGCCCCGACGTGTGCCCAAACAGTGGTTTACCCCCACATATGGGGTATCAGCGTACTCAGGAGAAACTGGACAACAACTTTTGGGGTCCAATTTCTCCTGTAACCCTTGGGAAAATAAAAAATTCTGGGCTAAATAATTATTTTTGAGGAAAGAAAACGTATTTATTATTTTCACGGCTCTGCATTATAAACTTCTATGAAGCACTTGGGGGTTCAAAGTGCTCACCACACATCTAGATAAGTTCCTTTCAGGGTCTAGTTTCCAAAATGGGGTCACTTGTGGGGGGTTTCTACTGTTTAGGCACATCAGGGGCTCTGCAAACGCAACGTGACGCCCGCAGAGCATTCCATCAAAGTCTGCATTTCAAAACGTCACTACTTCAATTCCAAGCCCCGGCATGTGCCCAAACAGTAGTTTACCCCCACATATGGGGTATCACCGTACTCAGGAGAAACTGGACAACAAATATTGGGGTCAAATTTCTCCTGTTACCCTTGGGAAAATTAAAAAATTCTGGGCTAAATAATTATTTTTGAGGAAAGAAAACGTATTTATTATTTTCACGGCTCTGCATTATAAACTTCTATGAAGCACTTGGGGGTTCAAAGTGCTCACCACACATCTAGATAAGTTCCTTTGGGGGTCTAGTTTCCAAAATGGGGTCACTTGTGGGGGGTTTCTACTGTTAAGCCACATCAGGGGCTCTGCAAACGCAACGTGACGCCCACAGAGCATTCCATCAAAGTCTGCATTTCAAAACGTCACTACTTCACTTCCGAGCCCCGGCATGTGCCCAAACAGTGATTTACCCCCACATATGGGGTATCAGCGTACTCAGGAGAAACTGGACAACAACTTTTGGGGTCAATTTCTCCTGTTACCCTTGGGAAAATAAAAAATTGCAGGCTAAAAGATCATTTTTGAGAAAATAATTTTTTTTTTTATTTTCATGGCTCTGCGTTATAAACTTCTGTGAAGCACTTGGGGGTTCAAAGTCCTCACCACACATCTAGATTAGTTCCTTTGGGGGTCTAGTTTCTAAAATGGTGTCATTTCTGGGGGATCTCCAATGTTTAGGCACACAGGGGCTCTCCAAACGTGACATGGTGTCCGCTAATGATTGGAGCTAATTTTCCATTTAAAAAGCCAAATGGCGTGCCATCCCTTCCGAGCCCTGCCGTGCGCCCAAACAGTGGTTTACCCCCACATATGGGGTATCAGCGTACTCAGGACAAACTGGACAACAATATTTGGGGTCCAATTTCTCCTATTATCCTTGGCAAAATAGGAAATTCCAGGCTAAAAAATCATTTTTGAGGAAAGAAAAATTATTTTTTATTTTCATGGCTCTGCGTTATAAACTTCTGTGAAGCACCTGGGGGTTTAAAGTGCTCAATATGCATCTAGATAAGTTCCTTGGGGGGTCTAGTTTCCAAAATGGGGTCACTTGTGGGGGAGCTCCAATGTTTAGGCACACAGGGGCTCTCCAAACGCGACATGGTGTCCGCTAACAATTGGAGCTAATTTTCCATTCAAAAAGTCAAATGGCACGCCTTCTCTTCCGAGCCCTGCCGAGTGCCCAAACAGTGGTTTACCCCCACATATGAGGTATCGGCGTACTCGGGAGAAATTGCCCAACAAATTTTATGATCCATTTTATCCTACTGCCCATGTGAAAATGAGAAAATTGAGGCGAAAAGAATTTTTTTGTGAAAAAAAATTACTTTTTCATTTTTACAGATCAATTTGTGAAGCACCTGAGGGTTTAAAGTGCTCACTAGGCATCTAAATTAGTTCCTTGGGGGGTCTAGTTTCCAAAATGGGGTCACTTGTGGGGGAGCGCCAATGTTTAGGCACACAGGAGCTATCCAAACGCGACATGGTGTCCGCTAACGATGGAAATAATTTTTCATTCAAAAAGTCAAATGGCGCTCCTTCCCTTCCGAGCCTTACCATGTGCCCAAACAGTGGTTTACCTCCACATGTGAGGTATTGGTGTACTCAGGAGAAATTGCCCAACACATTTTAGGATCCATTTTATCCTGTTGCCCATGTGAAAATGAAAAAATTGAGGCTAAAAGAATTTTTTTGTGAAAAAAAAGTACTTTTTCATTTTTACGGATCAATTTGTGAAGCACCTGGGGGTTCAAAGTGCTCACTATGCATCTAGATAAGTTCCTTGGGGCGTCTAGTTTCCAAAATGGGGTCACTTGTGGGGGAGCTCCAATTTTTAGGCACACGGGGGCTCTCCAAACGTGACATGGTGTCCGCTAAAGAGTGGAGCCAATTTTTGATTCAAAAAGTCAAATGGCGCTCCTTCCCTTCCAAGCCCTGCCGTGCGCCAAAACAGTGGTTTACCCCCACATATGAGGTATCAGCGTACTCAGGACAAATTGGACAACAACGTTCGTGGTTCAGTTTCTCCTTTTACCATTGGGAAAATAAAAAAATTGTTGCTAAAAGATAATTTTTGTGACTAAAAAGTTAAATGTTCATTTTTTCCTTCCATGTTGCTTCTGCTGCTGTGAAGCACTTGAAGGGTTAATAAACTTCTTGAATGTGGTTTTGAGTACCTTGAGGGGTGCAGTTTTTAGAATGGTGTCACTTTTGGGTATTTTCAGCCATATAGACCCCTCAAACTGACTTCAAATGTGAGGTGGTCCCTAAAAAAAATGGTTTTGTAAATTTCGTTGTAAAAATGACAAATCGCTGGTCGAATTTTAACCCTTATAACTTCCTAACAAAAAAAAATTTTGTTTCCAAAATTGTGCTGATGTAAAGTAAACATGTGGGAAATGTTATTTATTAACTATTTTGTGTCACATATCTCTCTGGTTTAACAGAATAAAAATTCAAAATGTGAAAATTGCGAAATTTTCAAAATTTTCGCCAAATTTCCGTGTTTATCACAAATAAATGCAGAATTTATTGACCTAAATTTACCACTAACATGAAGCCCAATATGTCACGAAAAAACAATCTCAGAACCGCTAGGATCCGTTGAAGCGTTCCTGAGTTATTACCTCATAAAGGGACACTGGTCAGAATTGCAAAAAACGGCAAGGTCTTTAAGGTCAAAATAGGCTGGGTCTTGAAGGGGTTAATATAGATTAACACAATACAAAAATGAAAAAATCATAATATAAATACATAAAAAATATATATAATAAAATAAATACCCTCCAGATCATTATACAGTATTATAACCAAATGTGATATATAAACAATCCAATAACAATGTGAAAAATTCTTGAAGTGAATGACGATGTTCCCAAATATATTTTTCCACTCCAATGGACTCATATTCATATTTTATACAGTTATTATTAACGGTCACTTCTATTCTATACATAATAGTGAACCTAAAATACTAAAACAAAAAGCCAGTTATAAAAAGGCATACATACGGCACATAGATCCCTCACAGAAAGAGATTAAAATAAATAAAACAAAAATAAAAGCAAAGAAAATATGCAATAATTTAACATAATAATCAATGATTCAAATATCCAAATACATAGCCTATATATCTACATAATTATATGGCATAGAGGCTAATGACCAGCAAGAGAGGGAATGCAACCTACATTATAAATAACTGGAAAAGCCCCATTGGTCATTAAGACCAAGTGGCTTCATTGTTCTGAGTGTCGTTATCCAACGGCACTCCTTCCGTGCCAACCTATTCATCAGGTGACCAGCATGAGCCCCCAAATGGACCACATGAATGCCCTTCACCTGCATCTCAATTGTTCCTGTGGAATGGAACTCCCGATAATGGGAAGGTATTGTTTTTAACTTGGCAACTTCCTCTTTGTGTTAGGGTACCGTCACACTGAAACGACGCTGCAGCGATACGACAACGATGTCGATCGCTGCAGCGTCGCTGTGTGGTCGCTGGAGAGCTGTCACACAGACCGCTCTCTAGCGACCAACGATCCCGAAGTCCCCGGGTAACCAGGGCAAACATCGGGTTACTAAGCGCAGGGCCACGCTTAGTAACCCGATGTTTACCCTGGTTACCAGCGTAAATGTAAAAAAACCAAACACTACATACTTACATTCCGTGTCTGTCCTCCGGCGCTGTGCTTTCCTCTGCACTGTCAGCGCCGGTCAGCCTTAAAGCAGAGCGGCGACGCTACCGCTGTGCTTTCCGGCTGGCCGGCACTCACAGCCAGTGCAGAGAAGCACAGCGCCGGAGGACAGACACGGAAGGTAAGTATGTAGTGTTTGTTTTTTTTACGTTTACGCTGGTAACCAGGGTAAACATCGGGTTACTAAGCGCGGCCCTGCGCTTAGTAACCCGATGTTTACCCTGGTTACCAGTGAAGACATCGCTGAATTGAGGAGAATAATTTGCATATTCCAGGTGCCTTCTGGGAAAAGCAGAGTCTCCCTCAGCAAGAAGATCGTTGGGTACAGCCGGGACCAGCTGCTTGGATAGCATCACCAAACCAGGGATTCAAGCTTGAGGAGGATAATTTGCATATTCCAGGTGCCTTCTGGGAAAAGCGAAGAGTCTCCCTCAGCAAGAAGATCGTTGGGTACAGCCGGGACCAGCTGCTTGGATAGCATCACCAAACCGCGCGCCGAATTTTTACCTGTAGGACATTATTGCAAGAAAGCTTGGCTGAGTAGATTACACAAGAAGGAAAACACACAGTAAGTCAGCAGGATCCAGGAGCAACATGGCAGATGTGACAACCTACATGGTGAGCTGCAGCATGTGCTACATGTTCACAGATCGACCAGAAGAAGAATCCAATTTCACCTGTCAGAAGTGTAGACTAGTGGCCCTTTTAGAAGAAAAGGTGCGGGGTCTGGAAGAAAGAATAGCAACTTTGAAACTCATCAAAGAGAATGAAGACTTCCTAGACAGAACAAAAGCATCTCTACTGGTCACAGAAGGTGAAAAAAGTGTCAGAGAACCTCCAAAAGCAGATGAGTGGAAGCATGTGACCAAAAGAAGCAAGAAGACCATGGAGAAATCACCAACCACACAACTGAAGAACCGATATCAAATCTTTGTAGAGGATGAAGATGGCACACCTAAGGATGAAGCAATACCAGCAAGCAAAAAAGAAAAGGGCACAGAGCAACAAGTGACAGCAAAAAGTACAGCCAAGAAGCAACGAGGAGTGGTGGTGGTGGGAGACTCACTACTGAGAGGCACAGAAGCAGCCATCTGCAGACCGGAAATAACCGCAAGAGAAGTATGTTGCCTTCCAGGTGCGATGATCAAGGATGTGACCGATAGGATACCAAAGCTCTTCAGCTCCAAGGACGTCCACCCATTTCTTCTGATACACGTTGGCACCAATGACACGGCAAGGAAGGACCTACCGACAATCTGCAAGGACTTTGAAGAGTTGGGGAAGAAAGTAAAGGAACTGGATGCACAGGTAGTTTTTTCTTCTATCCTTCCAATAAACGGGCATGGCACCAGGAGATGGAACAGGATCCTTGATGCGAACAACTGGCTAAGACGATGGTGCAGACAACAAGGATTCGGATTCCTGGACCACGGTGTGAATTACTTGTACGATGGACTCCTCGCCAGAGACGGACTACACTTCAACAAACCTGGGAAACACACATTCGCCAGAAGACTCGCTACACTCATCAGGAGGGCGTTAAACTAGAAGAAGTGGGGACGGGAAGAAAAACAAACTCGAACAAAGAAGACCCAGGAAAACATACTCAGAAGGGCGGTAAGAACATTTCTAAAACAATCCACAGTGAGGAGATTGGAACAAAACAAAATCCTCTAAACTGCATGCTCGCAAACGCCAGAAGCCTGACAACCAAGATGGAAGAACTAGAAGCAGAAATATCTACAGGTAACTTTGACATAGTGGGAATAACCGAGACATGGTTAGATGAAAGCTATGACTGGGCAGTTAACTTACAGGGTTACAGTCTGTTTAGAAAGGATCGTAAAAATCGGAGAGGAGGAGGGGTTTGTCTCTATGTAAAGTCTTGTCTAAAGTCCACTTTAAGGGAGGATATTAGCGAAGGGAATGAGGATGTCGAGTCCATATGGGTCGAAATTCATGGAGGGAAAAATGGTAACAAAATTCTCATTGGGGTCTGTTACAAACCCCCAAATATAACAGAAACCATGGAAAGTCTACTTCTAAAGCAGATAGATGAAGCTGCAACCCATAATGAGGTCCTGGTTATGGGGGACTTTAACTACCCGGAAATTAACTGGGAAACAGAAACCTGTGAAACCCATAAAGGCAACAGGTTTCTGCTAACAACCAAGAAAAATTATCTTTCACAATTGGTGCAGAATCCAACCAGAGGAGCAGCACTTTTAGACCTAATACTATCTAATAAACTTGACAGAATAACAAATCTGCAGGTGGTCGGGCATCTAGGAAATAGCGACCACAATATTGTACAGTTTCACCTGTCTTTCACTAGGGGGACTTGTCAGGGAGTCACAAAAACACTGAACTTTAGGAAGGCAAAGTTTGACCAGCTTAGAGATGCCCTTAATCTGGTAGACTGGGACAGTATCCTCAGAAATAAGAATACAGGTAATAAATGGAAAATGTTTAAGAACATCCTAAATAGGCACTGTAAGCGGTTTATACCTTGTGGGAATAAAAAGACTAGAAATAGGAAAAACCCAATGTGGCTAAACAAAGAAGTAAGACAGGCAATTAACAGTAAAAATAAAGCATTTGCACTACTAAAGCAGGATGGCACCATTGAAGCTCTAAAAAACTATAGGGAGAAAAATACTTTATCTAAAAAACTAATTAAAGCTGCCAAAAAGGAAACAGAGAAGCACATTGCTAAGGAGAGTAAAACTAATCCCAAACTGTTCTTCAACTATATCAATAGTAAAAGAATAAAAACTGAAAATGTAGGCCCCTTAAAAAATAGTGAGGAAAGAATGGTTGTAGATGACGAGGAAAAAGCTAACATATTAAACACCTTCTTCTCCACGGTATTCACGGTGGAAAATGAAATGCTAGGTGAAATCCCAAGAAACAATGAAAACCCTATATTAAGAGTCACCAATCTAACCCAAGAAGAGGCTAAATAAGATTAAAATAGATAAATCTCCAGGTCCAGATGGCATACACCCACGAGTACTAAGAGAACTAAGTAATGTAATAGATAAACCATTATTTCTTATTTTTAGGGACTCTATAGCGACGGGGTCTGTTCCGCAGGACTGGCGCATAGCAAATGTGGTGCCAATATTCAAAAAGGGCTCTAAAAGTGAACCTGGAAATTATAGGCCAGTAAGTCTAACCTCTATTGTTGGTAAAATATTTGAAGGGTTTCTGAGGGATGTTATTCTGGATTATCTCAATGAGAATAACTGTTTAACTCCATATCAGCATGGGTTTATGAGAAATCGCTCCTGTCAAACCAATCTAATCAGTTTTTATGAAGAGGTAAGCTATAGGCTGGACCACGGTGAGTCATTGGACGTGGTATATCTCGATTTTTCCAAAGCGTTTGATACCGTGCCACACAAGAGGTTGGTACACAAAATGAGAATGCTTGGTCTGGGGGAAAATGTGTGTAAATGGGTTAGTAACTGGCTTAGTGATAGAAAGCAGAGGGTGGTTATAAATGGTATAGTCTCTAACTGGGTCACTGTGACCAGTGGGGTACCGCAGGGGTCAGTATTGGGACCTGTTCTCTTCAACATATTCATTAATGATCTGGTAGAAGGTTTACACAGTAAAATATCGATATTTGCAGATGATACAAAACTATGTAAAGCAGTTAATACAAGAGAAGATAGTATTCTGCTACAGATGGATCTGGATAAGTTGGAAACTTGGGCTGAAAGGTGGCAGATGAGGTTTAACAATGATAAATGTAAGGTTATACACATGGGAAGCAGGAATCAATATCACCATTACACACTGAACGGGAAACCACTGGGTAAATCTGACAGGGAGAAGGACTTGGGGATCCTAGTTAATGATAAACTTACCTGGAGCAGCCAGTGCCAGGCAGCAGCTGCCAAGGCAAACAGGATCATGGGGTGCATTAAAAGAGGCCTGGATACACATGATGAGAGCATTATACTGCCTCTGTCCAAATCCCTAGTTAGACCGCACATGGAGTTTTGGGCACCGGTGCTCAGGAAGGATATAACGGAACTAGAGAGAGTACAAAGGAGGGCAACAAAATTAATAAAGGGGATGGGAGAACTACAATACCCAGATAGATTAGCGAAATTAGGATTATTTAGTCTAGAAAAAAGACGACTGAGGGGCGATCTAATAACCATGTATAAGTATATAAGGGGACAATACAAATATCTCACTGAGGATCTGATTATACCAAGGAAGGTGACGGGCACAAGGGGGCATTCTTTGCGTCTGGAGGAGAGAAGGTTTTTCCACCAACATAGTAGAGGATTCTTTACTGTTAGGGCAGTGAGAATCTGGAATTGCTTGCCTGAGGAGGTGGTGATGGCAAACTCAGTCGAGGGGTTCAAGAGAGGCCTGGATGTCTTCCTGGAGCAGAACAATATTGTATCATACAATTATTAGGTTCTGTAGATTTATTATGATGGAATATAGGCTGAACTGGATGGACAAATGTCTTTTTTTCGGCCTTACTAACTATGTAACTATATAACTATATGAATCGGCGTCACACATGCCGATTCAGCGATGTCAGCGGGAGATCCAGCGACGAAAGAAAGCTTCAAACGATCTGCTACGACGTACGATTCTCAGCGGGGTCCCTGATCGCAGTAGCGTGTCAGACACAGCGAGATCGTAACGCTATCGCTGGAACTTCACGAATCGTGCCGTCGTAGCGATCAAAATGCCACTGTGTGACGGTACCCTAAGTCCTCAAATCCAATCACTCTAGCTACTCGTATATCCCTTACATGCTCCAAGACCCGTACACGCAGCTGCCTTGATGTGAGGCCTATATAAATAAGCCCACATGGGCAAGTGATGTGATACACCACTGAAGTGGTTTTACAGTTAATAGGGTGTACTATCCTGAACGTATGAGAATTTGAAGAGTTCACAAACACGTCAGTCTTAACCATGTACCTACATGCACTACACCCACCACATGGTCGTGAACCCCAAACCGGTCCCTTGGAATTAAAAATGAATTGCGACCTGGGAGGAATATAATGACTGTGTGTAATCATCTCACCTATGGTCTTACTCCTCCTTACAACGATCCTTGGTGTTCCTTCAATCAATTTAGCCAATTCCGGATCCTCTATCAATATAGGCCAGTGACGATTCATAATGTCACCCATATCTCTCCATCTGCTGTGATAGTTAGTAATCATCCGCAGTTGTGGCTCCTCTTTTCCCCATACCTGATTATGAAGAAGGCTGCCACGACTCCTGTCCTTGGCTTGTTGGTACCCTATTTCCACATCATCCGACGTATGGCCACGAGGAAAGAATCGATGCTTCAAATCCCGAGCCTGATTCTCAAATTTCTCCTCAGAGTCACAAATCCTCCTGGCTCCAATAAATTGTCCCTTAGGGATTGCCTTGATGGTGTGTCTCGGATGTGCAGATCTTGCATGTAACAGAGAGTTCGTACTCGTTTCTTTACGATAAATGGTACTGTGGCCATTACCCGGTTGATCAAAAGACAATTGTAAATCCAAGAAATCTATTTTGTTCTCTTCCACTTTAAAAGTAAACTTAATATTCCAATCATTAGCGTTGAGGTATGTCAAGAAGCCATCCAATTCAGTTCTACTCGCCTGCCAAATAATAAGGACATCATCTCTAAAACGCATTTTTTTCTAAAGTTTCTATATAAATACCTCCTCATGCACTGGCTGATTCTTCTGCACAGCAGTAAATCGGACTAAGAATCTTAGCTGGCACTGCTCCTAACTTCATCCACATTTACTAGCTCTAGATAAAACCCATTATTCAATGAAAGATGGATGGAACCAAGAACAACCCACCAGAATTGGCCTTCAGGGCACTTAGACTACTTTCGCACTAGCATCGGTAAGGGGCCGTCGCCATGCGTCGGCCCGACGTACCGACGCACGTTGTGAAAAAAATGAACAACGGGGGCAGCGGATACAGTTTTTCAACGCATCCGCTGCGCCATTGTAATGTCCGGGGAGGAGGGGGCGGAGTTTCGGCCACGCATGCGCGGTCGAAAATGGCGGACGTGACGCACAAAAAAAGTTACATGGAACGTTTTTTTTGTGCCGAGGATCCGCCAAAACACGACGCATCCGTCGCACGACAGATGCGACGTGTGACCATACGTCGCAATGCGTTGCTAATGCAAGTCTATGGAGAAAAAACGCATCCTGCGGGCAACTTTGCAGGATGCGTTTTTTCTCCAAAACGACGCATTGCGATGGACGTCACATGACGCTAGTGTGAAAGTAGCCATAAGTGGTTTCAGCACTGGTGAAAGACGAACCTGAGCGCATAACATTTAAATTATACTTGTGATCGAAAGAAGGCTACTCTAAGCTTTTTGGCTTTATTTACCTGAACTGCTTTAAAAAAAAAATACAGGGATGTCTTGAAGCATTGTTTCAAAGGGGAGCCTATCCGAAGGATCAATCCTCCTCAGCCATCTATAAGCACACGTACAAAGTTGAATAAAATTATACCTTGATATCTGCGATCCTTATATGATAACTAATAAGCAGACAACATGTAGGGGAAAAGAACATGTTTCCAAAATAGCATAGGTCAGGTTTCTCAGTGTGAAACGTAATTACAGACAGCCCCCTTGTGCCTATCTAACTTCAGCTGTTTATTACATAGTACCTGGAATAAAGCAGGCATAAGTGTGATTACTAACACTTTATTTAGCTTTCATCAGGACAGCCAGTGTGGGAGGGGCGGTTCCACAGAACTGAGATTTCTTTTGTCAGTGCGGTTATCCCATGCTGTCAGCTCTGATGAAAGAAGTGTTGTAATCACACTGTGTACCCTACACCAGTCACTGTGCAATCACACAGCTCAGTAGGGAACATCAGTCATTACATGTCTCACACTTGGAAACCTGCTGTAAGTTATGGAGGCGTGTTCTTTCCAATGCATGTTGCCTGCTTATGAATCTAATCTACTAGATGGTGGCCCGATTCTAACGCATCGGGTATTCAAGAATATGTATTTATGTATATAGCAGCCACATAGTATATACTGTAGCACAGGCCACGTAGTATATAGGAGCCATGTAGTATATAGCAGACAAATACTACGTGGCCTGTGCTATATACTATGTGGCTGCTATATACATACATATTGTAGAATACCCGATGTGTTAATACAGGCCACACAATATATAACAGTGGCCACGCAGTATATAACACAGCCACGTACTATATAACACAGCCCAATCAGTATATAGCAGCCACGCAGTATACAACACAGGCCACGCAGTATATAACACTGGCCACGTAATATATAGCACAGCCCACGCAGTATATAGCAGCCACGTAGTATATAACACTGCCCACGCAGTATATAGCAGCCACGTAGTATATAACACTGCCCACGCAGTATATAACAGTGGCCACATAGTATATAGCACGCAGTATAGAACATAGCCCATGTAGTATATAGCACAGCCACATAGTATATAATACTGCCTATGTAGTATATAGCAGCCACACGGTATCTAACACAGCCCATGTAGTATACAGCAGTGTGGGCACCATATCCCTGTTAAAAAAATAATTAAAATAAAAACTAGTTATATACTCACCCCTGGGATCCAGCGAAGCTCCGGCGATACGCGCACAGCTGCCGCCATCTTCCGTTCACAGGATGCATTGCAAAATTACCCACATGACTTAGCGGTCTCGTAAGACCGCTAAATCTTCTGGGTAATTCCACAATGCATTGCCAGGAACGCAAGATGGCGGCAGGCGCGTGCGGCTCGGCGGACTACGGAGGGTGAGAATAGCAGGTTTTTTGTTTTTTTATTATTTTTAACATTACATTTTTTTACTATTGATGCCGCATAGGCAGCATCAATAGTAAAAAGTTGGGGATACACAGGGTTAATAGCAGCGGTTACGGAGTGCGTTACCCGCAGCATAACGTGGTCCATTACCGCCGGCATTAACCCTGTGTGAGCAGAGACTGGAGGGGAGTATGCGGGCGCCGGGCACTGACTGCAGGGAGTAAGGAGCAGCCATTTTCTTCCGGACTGTGCCCGTTGCTGATTGGTCATGACTGCTTTGCCGGGACCAATCAGCGACTTGGATTTCCATGACAGACAGAGGCCACGACCAATGAATATCCATGACAGACAGACAGAAGGACAGACGGAAGTGACCCTTAGACAATTATATAGTAGATAAACCTTATCCAGGAGGTGGGAAGTACATGTTCCCACAGGCAGGCTGTTGGGAAGATCTATGCTCTGCCCATTGATTTTTTATTTTTATTTTTTTTACAGGCCATTTGCATTTTAAGAAATTGCTTTTTGAGGGTTCATCCATTTGATTGACTGTACTAAATTAAACTTTGAGCATTTTAGCCATTGATATCTGAGACATCTGGTCAATGCACTTCATAAATTCATTGGCCTATGTAGGTCAAGAGCGGTTATATTCTTCATAACTCCTTGCTTTTGAAAGTTTCTCTTATTTATCTTTAGAGGTTTTCATGGATTGATTTCTTGGACTGTCGACAGCAATCAAGCCAGCGGATGGTGTGAATACAAAAAACACACGTTGCCTCTCATACTTTAGTGTATGGGTATTTTAGTTTTAATGTATCTTAAATTCTAGGTTGTTGTACTGTACATGTGAAAAGATGCAAATGTGATTTTCATTACATACATATTTCAATACATAAGTATATAACAAGATACAAAACATATGAAATAAACATAAGTTAATGAGTGACTGATACATCTGGATAAAGGACAGTGCCCATGGTGTTTTAGAACCCTCAAAAAATGGAGACCTTAGGTTGGCTAAAAGCTGATTGGCATTGTAGCTCAGTAGCTGCTGAGTTATTGTAGGTTTTCTGATGAGGGAAATTTTTAGGCTGTGTAAATGCTTCAAAGGAGGCAAAAATTGATATGACTAACATCACACATAATGCTTTGGAGAAATCTTGTGAGGAGCAAACTGGAAGACAACAAGAAGGTCCTATGATGACTGAAAATTGTGTGAGGACGTAGTGGAAGTACAGTACAGAGATGTAGGCATAAAATAATTTTTGTAAATACTGTCTATTATTCATATTCCAAATAAAATTATCTGTGCAGTGGGTAGCCAGTGATGATATTGGCGGCGAAGTAATGGGGCAGAGATGCATTAACCGTGCAGCAGATTTGAGGGTTGATAGAACTGTTAAGTTTGATGTGGCATTAGCTGGTAAGAACCTGAGGGTGAAAATTTTATGTGAATGTGTTGATAAGGAGTTTAGAGGGGAAACTGGACAAGTCAATTAATAGTTTCTTCAATATGGGTCTAATTGTTACATGTTTAAAGGAATAAAGGATGATACCAATGGTTAGTGACATGTTGAACAGGTAAGCAAGGATGAGTAGAGGTGGAATGGGATAGGGTCAAGTGGTGAGGTGCAATTTTCAAATTGGAACAATTAGCTTTTTCTATTGGTAATGGTGGAGAAGGAGAAATTGTAGGTGGAGAGATGGCAGTTCTGTAGAGGAACAGTGGGGGATATAGGTTTGAGTTTTCTCTGTTTTCAATATTGTGTTTAAAATATGTGGTTAAGTTCCCAACTGAGATGAGAAATGTGGGAGGAGGCACAGAGAGAGAAGGGATGGAAAGGCATTAAATTATTAAGGTTATTGACAATGTTTAGAACAGCCTGTTTGTAAGTGATAATGTGTTCTAGAATGGGTTTCCTAACTCTTCTCTATGACCTTGGAATTGAAACTCATTTTTTTTATTCTATTGGTAAGCCAGTTATCCTTAACCCCTTACCGGCATCGGACGTACTATACCGTCCGATGCCGGCTCCCCTGCTTTGATGCAGGGCTCCGCGGTGAGCCCGCACCAAAGCCGGGACATGTCAGCTGTTTTGAACAGCTGACATGTGCCCGTAATAGGCGCGGGCAGAATCGCGATCTGCCCGCACCTATTAACTAGTTAAATGCCGCTGTCAAACGCAGACAGCGGCATTTAACTACCGCTTCCGGCCGGGCGGCCGGAAATGACGTCATCGCCGACCCCGTCACATGATCGGGGGTCGGCGATGCTTGTGAATGGTAACCATAGAGGTCCTTGAGACCTCTATGGTTACTGATTGCCCGTCGCTGTGAGCGCCACCCTGTGGTCGGCGCTCACAGCACACGTGCAATTCTGCTACATAGCAGCGATCAGCAGATCGCTGCTATGTAGCAGAGCCGATCGTGCTATGCCTGCTTCTAGCCTCTCATGGAGGCTATTGAAGCATGGCAAAAGTTAAAAAAAAAAGTTAAAAAAAATGTGAAAAAAATAAAAAAAAAACATAAAAGTTTAAATCACCCCCCTTTCGCCCCAATCAAAATAAATCAATAAAAAAAATATCAAATCTACGCATATTTGGTATCGCCGCGCTCAGAATCGCCCGATCTATCAATTAAAAAAAAGTATTAACCTGATCGCTAAACAGCGTAGCGGGAAAAAAATTCGAAACGCCAGAATTACGTTTTTTTGGTCGCCGCGACATTGCATTAAAATGCAATAACGGGCGATCAAAAGAACGTATCTGCACTTAAATGCTATCATTAAAAACGTCATCTCGGCATGCAAAAAATAAGCCCTCAACCGACCCCAGATCACGAAAAATGGAGACGCTACGAGTATCGGAAAATGGCACAATTTTTTTTTTTTTTTTAGCAAAGTTTGGAATTTTTTTTCACCACTTAGATAAAAAATAACCTAGTCATGTTTGGTGTCTATGAACTCGTAATGACCTGGAGAATCATAATTGCAGGTCATTTTTAGCATTTAGTGAACCTAGCAAAAAAGCCAAACAAAAAACCAATGTGGGATTGCACTTTTTTTGCAATTTCACCGCACTTGGAATTTTTTTCCCGTTTTCTAGTACACGACATGCTAAAACCAATGATGTCGTTCAAAAGTACAACTCGTCCCTCAAAAAATAAGCCCTCACATGGCCAAATTGACAGAAAAATAAAAAAGTTATGGCTCTGGGAAAGAGGGGAGCGAAAAACGAACACGGAAAAATGAAAAATCCCCCGGTCATGAAGGGGTTAATAATTTTGGCTTTCAGTAAAAACCCTGTAGGTAGGAAACAAGTCAGATAATTCTCTCCTGGGACTTGTGGGTCTACAAGGACAATGAATATACATTGTGGTGCTTCTTATATACCTTTTAGTCTGGATTTGCAATAAAGTATAAGGAGTTTAAACAGTCCTGGTTATGTATTGTTGTGGCTATTGATTGAAAATGAAATTTTGAGGTCATCCATCCACCAATGAGTGAGCTGACTAGTTTCTATGTATACTGTTTATTAATTTGGGGAGTTCTTTTGTCTGTGAAAAGAGTGACTAAGAGGAAAGGTGAGGAAGCCAGAGTTTGTTCTTTTATAACTGACTGTGGAAGATCACTGTGATATGCTAAAATAGGAAGAAAGAAGGGGTTGGAGGCAGCTAAATGGCATGTGTCAGTAGAGATGTTAAAGACACAAAAGATGATGGTAGGTGTGCTACCTACCCATGGCATCTGGTATCTGACATGTTTTGACGGGCCTCCTGATGAACCGTACCACGGGGGAAATGCGTTGAGGCGCAACAAACCCTGATAAGTAACACGCATCATTACTTATATTATTGATATATCCTATAGCCAGGCCCAGTGAACCTTTTGGGCAGTTTGTATCATTTTTTTAGGCATGTATCTTATGACTGACGCTGTTAGCCCCATCTAGGGGTGTTGCTTAGACTGACAATTGGTATATATTTGTGTCCAAGCCAGCTAGGGTGAGATAGGGGAGTGAGGGTTAGTCCACGTTGAGTGGGGGCGCCAAAAAATCGTTATTAGGGTGCCAACCTCCACAGCTAGGCAGGTGACAGAAAAGGTCAGTGTAGGGTATGCGCTAGACCTTGGTCAATTTTTAATTTTTTTGGTGGACCTATTGTTCTGCCAATTATCACTGGGTTGGTGTGTTTTTAAATATTGTTATAATAAAAATTGTTTTAAAGGGAAGGTGACGCATTTTATTTTTTGCATTAAAAATAATTGTTTATATAAATAATTATTTTTCATACAAATTTCCTTTTTTTAACTTTAACATTTTTTTATTATTAATTTTTTTTTCAGCCACTGGGCGCCGCCATTTTCCTTTGCAGGAGTGTAAGTGTAGCTGCACGACACTTACACTCTGCAATTACGGCAGCCCTGGGCATAGAGATCTGCGGTCGGGAGCCGACCGTATAGTTTACATTGTGCTGCTCTCTGCTCTGGTCTGGCCACGCCCCCTGAGCCGTCCACACCACAGCAGAGGCAGGAGATCAGCGCCATCTTCCTGGAGCTCACAGTGTGCTGTGAGCTCCAGCTTCCCAGGATAATCGCAGGAGCCCTGCGGTTATAGGAGGAGAAGAAGGAGGAGACCATGGACAGGAGGGAGAAAGGACTCAGCAGGGAGCCGTGAAGTATCAGTGGGGAGGGGGAGAGGCAATATAATCCTCTCCTTTGTAGCACTGACTCTGAGCAGTGTATTCCCTCCCATGTGTGTTACTGTGCTGAGCTGTGTATCTACTCCTCTCTTGTGTGATACTGTCTGCTGAGCAGTGCATCTAATCCTATCCTGTGTGATACTGACTGAGCCATATATCTAATCCTCTCCTGTGTGATACTTTGCTGAGACGTGTATCTAATCCTCTCTCTGCTGAGCCGTGTATGTAATCCTATCCTGTGTGATACTGACTGAGCTGTGTATCTAATCCTATCCTGTGTGATACTGTGCTGAGCTGTGTATCTATTCCTATCCTGTGTGATACTGTGCTGAGCTGTGTATCTAATCCTCTCCTGTGAGATACTGTCTGCTGAGCCATGTATCTAATCCTACCCTGTGTGATACTGTGCTGAGCCTTGTATCTAATCCTACCCTGTGTTATACTGTGCTGAGATGTGTATCTAATCCTCCCCTGTGATATTGACTGCTGAGCTGTGTATCTAATGCTATCCTTTGTGATACTGACGGCTGAGCCATGTATCTAATCCTATCCTGTATGATACTGACTGAGCTGTGTATCTAATACTGTCCTGTGTGATACTGTCTGCTGAGCAGTGCATCTAATCCTATCCTGTGTGATACTGACTGAGCCATATATCTAATCCTCTCCTGTGTGATACTTTGCTGAGACGTGTATCTAATCCTCTCTCTGCTGAGCCGTGTATGTAATCCTATCGTGTGTGATACTGACTGAGCTGTGTATCTAATCCTATCCTGTGTGATACTGTGCTGAGCTGTGTATCTAATCCTATCCTGTGTGATACTGTGCTGAGCTGTGTATCTAATCCTCTCCTGTGAGATACTGTCTGCTGAGCCATGTATCTAATCCTACCCTGTGTGATACTGTGCTGAGCCTTGTATCTAATCCTACCCTGTGTTATACTGTGCTGAGATGTGTATCTAATCCTCCCCTGTGATATTGACTGCTGAGCTGTGTATCTAATGCTATCCTTTGTGATACTGACGGCTGAGCCATGTATCTAATCCTATCCTGTATGATACTGACTGAGCTGTGTATCTAATACTGTCCTGTGTGATACTGACTGCTGAGCTGTGTATCTAATCCTCTCCTATGCACTCCTCTCCCCCGTTATGTGTGCTCTATGTGGCGGTATTATGTGTAATCTATATGGCAGTATTATGTGAGAACACTATGGCATCTTTATTTGCGATCTATATGATGGTATTATGTGAGAACTATAGGACAGTATTATGTGTGATCTGTATGGCAGTATTATGTGAGAACACTATGGCATCTTTATTTGCGATCTATATGATGGTATTATGTGAGAACTATAGGGCAGTATTATGTGTGAACACTATGGCAGTATTATTTTCAGAAAGGGGACCCATTCTATGGTGGTCCTGGCTGAGCAGCTGCACACGGGTCTGGGGTAATAGAGGGGACAGCATGACCTCCAGTTAGGTGCCTTCAGGGGAGGGCGGGTGAGGCGGCTGAAGAGAGGCGTCTCATTTTTATTGTTACTATATGGCTACATTTCCCCCCAGCGTCACCCTGACTGCGCCTGTCACCTCACTTTCACACATCGCCAGGACAGGATGGAGAAGACAGGATCTGAGGAGGGGAATGGGGTCTTTGCATACAAAGTCTGGATCAGAACAGGCCATCAATCCTCAGAAATGTTTCCTGGATTTCTGAGGAGACTGTCCATCCATGTGTATAAAAGACAGCGCTCTATGTACAATCCCTGGCTGCTCCACGCACTGAACATGGTGCCCCCCCATAGACCAGCACACTGCTCTCCTGAAATACTCTGCGCTGCTGTCACCCTGCTCCCTCCACCACATATCTCCCAGAATCCTTGCTGCCTGCCATCCTCGGGGACTGTCTACTTGTCAGTATAACTTTGCAGTCACCAACAAAATGGCTGCTCACTGGGTTCCTGAATCTCATCCTCTCTTATCCCTTACCAAACACCAGAAGGGGAGGAGAGGAGACATCACACTGTCAGCAGACTCCGCCCATAATTACTGCAGTGCTGTAATGTGAGCTAGTTGTACACTAGGTTTTTGTCAAATTTCATTAGCTGCTCCCCCTAGTGTTTAAAAGTGGAAATGCCAAAACTTTTAAAATTATTTTTCATATTTTACTAAATTATAAACAAATGATAATATTTTTTAAGAAAATTTAAACATTAATTCTTTACATTTTTTCAATCGCTGGAAAAAAAAATTTTTTTGATGGCACCTTCCCTTTAAGGGAATTCATGTTCACTAAGTTTTTGTACAGTTCCCAGTATGAGATTCATTTCTAGGTGTGTTGGTTGAAAGGAATTACAGGGTAGTAAAGTGGTATCTAAAGAAGGTGGATAATTGAGGCTTAGGAGACATAGTATATGTGGACAAAATGTAATGAATGGAAGATGAGGCTAGGCAGAGCAAGTGAGCACACTGAGCTTTTTATGTAGAACTTCTTGGAACCGAAACTCTCCAAATCCTCCTCAAAAACATGGGAGTTTGTGCTAAGTTACAATTCTAAGGGTATGTGCACACGCTGCGGATTTTGCTGTGGATCCGCAGTGGTTTCCCATGAGTTTACAGTACCATGTTAACCTATGGGAAATGAAATCTGCAGTGCACATGCTGCGGATAAAAATGCGCGGAAACACAGTGGTTTACATTCTGCAGCATGTCAATTCTTTGTGCGGATTCTGCTGCTGTTTTACACCTGCTCCAATAGAAAACTGCAGGTGTAAAGCCGCAGCGGAATCCGCAGTAGAAACTGCGATAAATCTGTAGGAAAAACCGCAGCGGTTTTGCACTGTGTTTTTTCCAAATCGGCTGGGAAAAATCTGCAGTCCTCCGGAATACGTGTGCACATACCCTAAAAACTCAGCAAAAAGACTCCGTGTTCACATACCCAAAGGTTAAAGCGAGTTACCTGAAAAGGGAAGGCTGACTCCTACACCATGTTTGTTGCCTGAGCAATGACAGTAAGGTTATGTCACATGTTCATTGTTTGGTCAGTATTTTATATCAGTATTTGTAAGCTAAAATCAGGAGTGGAATAATCATAGGACAAGTATAATAGAAACGTGCCCCACATCAGTATTTTTCACCCACTCCTGGTTTTGGTTAACAAATACTGAGTGTGTGAACTTTGCCTAAGTGAAAGGCTGCCATAAAGTAATGCATGAAGGTTAGAATTTGTCAAAGGCTGGGATCACACATACACAAGATACGGCCGATTCTCGCAGGTGAAAACCCAGCTCTGGCGCCGGCACTCCGGAGCGGAGCATGCAGCTCCATGTATTGCTGTGCAGCTGCACGTTCC
>NC_091283.1:521294240-521309240 GCF_032444005.1 Ranitomeya imitator
CACTGTGTTTCTGGATTGCCTTCATAACACCTGTCATTAGCAAACATAACAGTACAAGGAGCCAAACTAATGATTCTCAATAGAGGGAAAGAAAAAGTTCTGACATCATTTTTTATTTTTTTTCTGCTCTGTGTTCACTTTTTTTTTTTCCCCCTAGACATTTGGGTGATTCTGGACACAGGTGTGGACATGGATATTCAGGGTCTGTGCTCTTCAATGGATAATCTCGTTATAAATGTACAAAAAATTCAAGATACTATTGATCAGAAATCTATGTTAGAACCAAGAATTCCTATTCCTGATTTGTTTTTTGGAGATAGAACTAAGTTTCTAAGTTTCAAAAATAATTGTAAGCTATTTCTGGCCTTGAAACCTCATTCTTCTGGTAATCCTATTCAACAGGTTTTGATTATTATTTCTTTTTTGCGCGGCGACCCTCAAGACTGGGCATTTTCTCTTGCGCCAGGAGACCCTGCATTGAGTAGTGTCGATGCGTTTTTCCTGGCGCTCGGATTGCTGTACGATGAGCCTAATTCAGTGGATCAGGCTGAGAAAAATTTGCTGGCTTTGTGCCAGGGTCAGGATGATATAGAAGTATATTGTCAGAAATTTAGGAAATGGTCAGTACTCACTCTGTGGAATGAATCTGCGCTGGCAGCTTTGTTCAGAAAGGGTCTCTCTGAGGCTCTTAAGGATGTCATGGTGGGATTTCCTATGCCTGCTGGTTTGAATGAGTCTTTGTCTTTGGCCATTCAGATCGGTCGACGCTTGCGCGAGCGTAAATCTGTGCACCATTTGGCGGTACTGCCTGAGGTTAAACCTGAGCCTATGCAGTGCGATAGGACTATGACTAGAGTTGAACGGCAGGAATACAGACGTCTGAATGGTCTGTGTTTCTACTGTGGTGATTCCACTCATGCTATTTCTGATTGTCCTAAGCGCACTAAGCGGTCCGCTAGGTCTGCCGTCATTGGTACTGTACAGTCCAAATTCCTTCTGTCCATTACCTTGATATGCTCTTTGTCGTCGTTTTCTGTCATGGCGTTTGTGGATTCGGGCGCTGCCCTGAATCTGATGGATTTGGATTATGCTAAACGTTGTGGGTTTTTCTTGGAGCCTTTGCGGTGTCCTATTCCATTGAGAGGAATTGATGCTACACCTTTGGCCAAGAATAAACCTCAATACTGGGCCCAGCTGACCATGTGCATGGCTCCTGCACATCAGGAAGTTATTCGCTTTCTGGTGTTGCATAATCTGCATGATTTGGTCGTGTTGGGGTTGCCATGGCTACAAACCCATAATCCAGTATTGGATTGGAATTCCATGTCGGTATCCAGCTGGGGTTGTCAGGGGGTACATGGTGATGTTCCATTTTTGTCGATTTCGTCATCCACCCCTTCTGAGGTCCCAGAGTTCTTGTCTGATTATCAGGATGTATTTGAAGAGCCCAAGTCCGATGCTCTACCTCCGCATAGGGATTGTGATTGTGCTATCAATTTGATTCCTGGTAGTAAATTCCCTAAAGGTCGATTATTTAATTTATCCGTGCCCGAACACGCCGCTATGCGCAGTTATGTGAAGGAATCCCTGGAGAAGGGACATATTCGCCCATCGTCATCACCACTGGGAGCAGGGTTCTTCTTTGTAGCCAAGAAGGATGGTTCGCTGAGACCGTGTATTGATTACCGCCTTCTTAATAAGATCACTGTTAAATTTCAGTATCCCTTGCCATTGTTATCTGACTTGTTTGCTCGGATTAAGGGGGCTAGTTGGTTCACTAAGATAGATCTTCGTGGTGCGTATAATCTGGTGAGAATCAGGCAAGGAGATGAATGGAAAACTGCATTCAATACGCCCGAGGGTCATTTTGAGTATCTGGTGATGCCGTTCGGACTTGCCAATGCTCCATCTGTGTTTCAGTCTTTTATGCATGACATCTTCCGTGAGTATCTGGATAAATTCCTGATTGTTTACTTGGATGACATTTTGATCTTCTCAGATGATTGGGAGTCTCATGTGAAGCAGGTCAGAATGGTTTTTCAGGTCCTGCGTGCTAACTCTTTGTTTGTGAAGGGATCAAAGTGTCTCTTCGGTGTGCAGAAAGTTTCATTTTTGGGGTTCATCTTTACCCCTTCTACTATCGAGATGGATCCAGTTAAGGTCCAAGCCATCCAGGATTGGATTCAGCCGACATCTCTGAAAAGTCTGCAAAAGTTCCTGGGCTTTGCTAATTTTTATCGTCGCTTCATCTGTAATTTTTCTAGCATTGCCAAACCATTGACCGATTTGACCAAGAAGGGTGCTGATTTGGTTAATTGGTCTTCTGCTGCTGTGGAAGCTTTTCAGGAGTTGAAGCGTCGTTTTTGTTCTGCCCCTGTGTTGTGTCAGCCAGATGTTTCTCTTCCGTTCCAGGTCGAGGTTGATGCTTCTGAGATTGGAGCAGGGGCGGTTTTGTCACAGAGAGGTTCTGATTGCTCTGTGATGAAACCATGTGCTTTCTTTTCCAGGAAGTTTTCGCCCGCTGAGCGTAATTATTATGTGGGCAATCGAGAGTTGCTGGCCATGAAGTGGGCATTCGAGGAGTGGCGTCATTGGCTTGAAGGAGCTAAGCATCGCGTGGTGGTATTGACTGATCATAAGAACTTGACTTATCTCGAGTCTGCCAAGCGCTTGAATCCTAGACAGGCCCGTTGGTCGTTATTTTTTGCCCGCTTCGACTTTGTGATTTCGTACCTTCCGGGCTCTAAAAATGTGAAGGCGGATGCTCTGTCTAGGAGTTTTGTGCCCGACTCTCCGGGTTTATCTGAGCCAGCGGGTATCCTCAAGGAAGGAGTCATTGTGTCTGCCATCTCCCCTGATTTGCGGCGGGTGCTGCAAAAATTTCAGGCGAATAAACCTGATCGTTGTCCAGCAGAGAAACTGTTCGTCCCTGATAGGTGGACTAATAAACTTATCTCTGAACTTCATTGTTCGGTGTTGGCTGGTCATCCTGGAATCTTTGGTACCAGAGAGTTAGTGGCTAGATCCTTCTGGTGGCCATCTCTGTCACGGGATGTACGTACTTTTGTGCAGTCCTGTGGGATTTGTGCTAGGGCTAAGCCCTGCTGTTCTCGTGCCAGTGGGTTGCTTTTGCCCTTGCCGGTCCCAAAGAGGCCTTGGACACATATTTCGATGGATTTCATTTCTGACCTTCCCGTTTCTCAAAAGATGTCAGTCATTTGGGTGGTCTGTGATCGCTTTTCTAAAATGGTCCATCTGGTGCCCTTGGCTAAATTGCCTTCCTCCTCTGATTTGGTACCTTTGTTCTTTCAGCATGTGGTTCGGTTGCATGGCATTCCTGAGAATATTGTTTCTGACAGAGGTTCCCAGTTTGTTTCAAGGTTCTGGCGAGCCTTTTGTGGTAGGATGGGCATTGACCTATCCTTTTCCTCGGCTTTCCATCCTCAGACTAATGGCCAGATCGAACGAACCAATCAGACCTTGGAAACATATCTGAGATGTTTTGTTTCTGCAGACCAGGATGATTGGGTGTCCTTTTTGCCGTTGGCTGAGTTCGCCCTTAATAATCGGGCCAGCTCGGCTACCTTGGTTTCTCCATTTTTTTGCAATTCTGGGTTCCATCCTCGTTTCTCTTCAGGACAGGTTGAGTCTTCGGACTGTCCTGGTGTGGATTCTGTGGTGGATAGGTTGCAGCAGATCTGGACTCAGGTAGTGGACAATTTGATCTTGTCCCAGGAGAAAGGTCAACTTTTCGCTAATCGCAGACGCCGTGTGGGTCCCCGACTTCGTGTTGGGGATCTGGTTTGGTTATCTTCTCGTCATATTCCTATGAAGGTTTCCTCTCCTAAATTTAAACCTCGTTTTATTGGTCCGTATAGGATTTCTGAGGTTCTCAATCCTGTGTCTTTTCGTTTGACCCTCCCAGACTCCTTTTCCATACATAATGTATTCCATAGGTCGTTGTTGCGGAGATACGTGGCACCTATGGTTCCATCTGTTGAGCCTCCTGCCCCGGTTTTGGTGGAGGGGGAATTGGAGTATATTGTGGAGAAGATTTTGGATTCTCGTGTTTCTAGACGGAAACTCCAGTATCTGGTTAAATGGAAGGGTTATGCTCAGGAAGATAATTCCTGGGTTTTTGCCTCTGATGTTCATGTTTCCGATCTTGTTCGTGCCTTTCATGCGGCTCATCCTGGTCGGCCTGGGGGCTCTGGTGAGGGTTCGGTGACCCCTCCTCAAGGGGGGGTGTTGTGAATTCTGTGGCTGAGTTCACTTCTGTGGTCACAAGTGGTATTACAGTCTCTGGGCTTCCTCCCTCAGGTGTTTTGGTGAGCTCGTTGGCTGCCTTGCTATTTAGCTCCACCTGAGTCTGTCTTCCTTGCTCCTTGTCAATGTTCCAGTGTTGGATCTGAGCTACTGCATCTTTCCTTGGGCCTGCTGCTCTGCTAGATAAGTGCTTCTAGTTTGTTTTCTGTTTTTTCTGTCCAGCTTGCTATTAACTTTTGCTGGAAGCTCTGAGAAGCAAAGGGTGCACCGCCGTGCTGTTAGTTCGGCACGGTGGGTCTTTTTGCCCCTTTGCGTGGTTTTCGTTTTAGGGTTTTTTGTAGACTGCATAGTTCTCTTTGCTATCCTCGCTCTGTCTAGAATATCGGGCCTCACTTTGCTGAATCTATTTCATTCCTACGTTTGTCTTTTCATCTTGCTAACAGTCATTATATGTGGGGGGCTGCCTATTCCTTTGGGGTATTTCTCTGAGGTAAGTCAGGCTTGTATTTCTATCTTCAGGCTAGTCAGCTCCTCAGGCAGTGCCGAGTTGCATAGGTAGTGATAGGCGCAATCCACTGCTGCTTATAGTTGTGTGAGGATAGATCAGGTACTGCAGTCTACAGAGATTCCACGTCTCAGAGCTCGTCCTATTGTTTTTGGTTATTGCCAGATCTCTGTATGTGCGCTGATTACTGCACGCTGTGTTGCCTGATTGCCAGCCACAACAGTACAAGGAGCCACACCAATGATTCCCAATAGAGGGAAAAAAGAAATCCTGACATCATTTTTTTTTCTTAGCTCTGTCTTCAGTCTTTTTTTTCCCCTAGACATTAGAGTGCTTCAGGACACAGCTGTGGACATGGATATTCAGGCTCTGTGCTCCTCAATGGATAATCTCGTTGTAAATGTACAAAAGATTCAAGATACTATTGATCAGAAATCGATGCTAGAACCAAGAATTCCGATTCCTGATTTGTTTTTTGGTGACAGAACTAAGTTCCTGAGCTTCAGAAATCATTGTAAGCTATTTTTGGCCTTGAAACCTCATTCTTCTGGTAATCCTATTCAACAGGTTTTGATTATTATTTATTTTTTGCGCGGCGACCCACAGGACTGGGCGTTTTCTCTTGCACCAGGAGATTCTGCATTGAGTAATGTTGATGCATTTTTCCAGGCGCTGGGATTGCTTTACGATGAGCCTAATTCAGTGGATCAGGCTGAGAAAAATCTGCTGGCTTTATGCCAGGGTCAGGATGATGTAGAAGTATATTGTCAGAAATTTAGGAAGTGGTCAGTACTCACTCTGTGGAATGAACCTGCACTAGCGGCTTTGTTCAGAAAGGGTCTCTCTGAAGCTCTTAAGGATGTAATGGTGGGATTTCCTATGCCTGCTGGTTTGAATGAGTCTATGTCCTTGGCCATTCAGATCGGTCGTCGCTTGCGCGAGCGTAAATCTGTGCACCATCTGGCGGTATTGTCTGAGAGTAAACCTGAGCCTATGCGGTGCGACAGGACTATGACTAAAGTAGAACGGCAAGAACACAGACGTCTGAACAGACTGTGTTTCTATTGTGGTGATTCTACTCATGCTATTTCTAATTGTCCTAAACGCACTAGGCGGTTCGATAGCTCTGCCGTTATTGGTACTGTACAGTCCAAATTCCTTTTGTCCATTACCTTAATGTGCTCTTTGTCATCGTATTCTGTCATGGCGTTTGTGGATTCAGGCGCTGCCCTGAATCTGATGGATTTGGATTATGCTAAACGTTGTGGATTTTTCTTGGAACCTTTGCGGTGTCCTATTCCGTTGAGAGGAATTGATGCTACACCTTTGGCCAAGAATAAGCCTCAGTACTGGGCCCAGCTGACCATGTGCATGGCTCCTGCACATCAGGAAGTTATTCGCTTTCTGGTACTGCATAATTTGCATGATGTGGTCGTGTTGGGGTTGCCATGGCTAGAAACCCATAATCCAGTATTGGATTGGAACTCTATGTCGGTAACCAGCTGGGGTTGTCAGGGAGTACATGGTGATGTTCCATTTTTGTCTATTTCGTCATCCATTCCTTCTGACATCCCAGAATTCTTGTCGGACTTTCAGGATGTATTTGAAGAGTCCAAATCTGATGCCCTACCTCCGCATAGGAATTGTGATTGTGCTATCGATTTGATTCCTGGTAGTAAATTCCCTAAGGGTCGTTTATTTAATTTGTCCGTACCTGAACACACCGCTATGCGCAGTTATATGAAGGAGTCCCTGGAGAAGGGACATATTCGCCCATCGTCGTCACCATTGGGAGCAGGGTTCTTTTTTGTAGCCAAGAAGGATGGTTCGCTAAGACCGTGTATTGATTACCGCCTTCTTAATAAGATCACTGTTAAGTTTCAGTATCCCTTGCCATTGATTTCTGACTTGTTTGCTCGGATTAAGGGGGCTAGTTGGTTTACTAAGATTGATCTTGTGGTGCGTATAATCTGGTGAGAATCAGGCAGGGAGATGAATGGAAAACGGCATTTAATACGCCCGAGGGTCATTTTGAGTATCTGGTGATGCCGTTCGGACTTGCCAATGCTCCATCTGTTTTTCAGTCTTTTATGCATGACATTTTCCGTGAGTATCTGGATAAATTCTTGATTGTTTACTTGGATGACATTTTGATCTTCTCAGATGATTGGGAGTCTCATGTGAAGCAAGTCAGAATGGTTTTCCAGGTACTGCGTGCTAATTCCTTGTTCGTGAAGGGATCAAAGTGTCTCTTCGGTGTGCAGAAAGTTTCATTTTTGGGGTTCATCTTTTCCCCTTCTACTATCGAGATGGATCCGGTTAAGGTTCAGGCCATCCAGGATTGGACTCAGCCGACATCTCTAAAAAGTCTGCAGAAATTCCTGGGCTTTGCTAATTTTTATCGTCGCTTCATCTGTAATTTTTCTAGCATTGCCAGACCATTGACCGATTTGACCAAGAAGGGTGCTGATTTGGTTAATTGGTCTTTTGCTGCCGTGGAAGCTTTTCAGGAGTTGAAGCGTCGTTTTTGCTGTGCCCCTGTGTTGTGTCAACCTGATGTTTCTCTTCCGTTCCAGGTCGAGGTTGATGCTTCTGAGATTGGTGCAGGGGCGGTTTTGTCACAGAGAGGTTCTGGTTGCTCAGTGTTCAAACCATGTGCTTTCTTTTCCAGGAAATTTTCTGCTGCTGAGCGTAATTATGATGTGGGCAACCGAGAGTTGCTGGCCATGAAGTGGGCATTCGAGGAGTGGCGTCATTGGCTTGAGGGTGCTAAGCATCGCGTGGTGGTTTTGACTGATCATAAGAACCTTACTTATCTTGAGTCTGCCAAGCGCTTGAATCCTAGACAGGCCCGTTGGTCGTTATTTTTTGCTCGTTTTGATTTTGTGATTTCATACCTTCCGGGCTCTAAAAATGTGAAGGCGGATGCTCTGTCTAGGAGTTTTGTGCCCGACTCTCCGGGGTTATCTGAGCCGGCGAGTATCCTCAAGGAAGGAGTCATTGTGTCTGCCATCTCCCCTGATTTGCGGAGAGTGTTGCAGAAATTTCAGGCTAATAAACCTGATCGTTGTCCGGCCGAGAAACTGTTCGTCCCTGATAGGTGGACTAGTAAAGTTATCTCTGAACTTCATTGTTCGGTGCTGGCCGGTCATCCAGGAATCTTTGGTACCAGGGAGTTGGTTGCTAGATCCTTCTGGTGGCCATCTCTGTCACGGGATGTGCGTGCTTTTGTGCAGTCCTGTGGAATTTGTGCTAGGGCTAAGCCCTGCTGTTCACGTGCCAGTGGGTTGCTTTTGCCCTTGCCGGTCCCGAAGAGGCCTTGGACACATATTTCGATGGATTTCATTTCTGACCTTCCCGTTTCTCAAAAAATGTCGGTCATTTGGGTGGTCTGTGATCGCTTTTCTAAAATGGTCCATCTGGTGCCCTTGGTTAAATTGCCTTCCTCCTCTGATTTGGTGCCTTTGTTCTTCCAGCATGTGGTTCGTTTACATGGCATTCCTGAGAATATTGTTTCTGACAGAGGTTCCCAGTTTGTCTCGAGGTTCTGGCGAGCCTTTTGTGGTAGGATGGGCATTGACCTATCTTTCTCCTCGGCCTTCCATCCTCAGACTAATGGCCAGACCGAACGAACCAATCAGACCTTGGAAACATATCTGAGATGTTTTGTTTCCGCTGACCAGGATGATTGGGTGTCATTTTTGCCGTTGGCTGAGTTCGCCCTTAATAATCGGGCCAGCTCGGCTACCTTGGTCTCTCCATTTTTCTGCAATTCTGGGTTCCATCCTCATTTCTCTTCAGGACAGGTTGAGTCTTCGGACTGTCCTGGTGTGGATTCTGTGGTGGACAGGTTGCAGCAGATCTGGACTCAGGTAGTGGACAATTTGACCTTGTCCCAGGAGAAGGCTCAGCTTTTCGCTAATCGCAGACGCCGTGTGGGACCCCGACTTCGTGTTGGGGATCTGGTTTGGTTATCTTCTCGTCATATTCCTATGAAGGTTTCCTCTCCTAAATTTAAACCTCGTTTTATTGGTCCGTATAGGATTTCTGAGATTCTCAATCCGGTGTCTTTTCGTCTGATCCTCCCAGACTCCTTTTCCATACATAATGTATTCCATAGGTCGTTGTTGAGGAGATACGTGGCACCTATGGTTCCATCTGTGGAGCCTCCTGCCCCTGTTTTGGTGGAGGGGGAATTGGAGTATATTGTGGAGAAGATTTTGGATTCTCGTGTCTCTAGACGGAAACTCCAGTATCTGGTCAAATGGAAGGGTTATGCTCAGGAAGATAATTCCTGGGTTTTTGCCTCTGATGTCCATGCCCCAGATCTTGTTCGTGCCTTTCATGTGGCTCATCCTGGTCGGCCTGGGGGTTCTGGTGAGGGTTCGGTGACCCCTCCTCAAGGGGGGGGTACTGTTGTGAATTCTGTGGCTGAGTTCACTTCTGTGGTCACAAGTGGTATTGCAGTCTCTGGGCTTCCTCCCTCAGGTGTTTTGGTGAGCTCGTTGGCTGCCTTGCTATTTAGCTCCACCTGAGTCTGTCTTCCTTGCTCCTTGTCAATGTTCCAGTGTTGGATCTGAGCTACTGCATCTTTCCTTGGGCCTGCTGCTCTGCTAGATAAGTGCTTCTAGTTTGTTTTCTGTTTTTTCTGTCCAGCTTGCTATTAACTTTTGCTGGAAGCTCTGAGAAGCAAAGGGTGCACCGCCGTGCTGTTAGTTCGGCACGGTGGGTCTTTTTGCCCCTTTGCGTGGTTTTCGTTTTAGGGTTTTTTGTAGACTGCATAGTTCTCTTTGCTATCCTCGCTCTGTCTAGAATATCGGGCCTCACTTTGCTGAATCTATTTCATTCCTACGTTTGTCTTTTCATCTTGCTAACAGTCATTATATGTGGGGGGCTGCCTATTCCTTTGGGGTATTTCTCTGAGGTAAGTCAGGCTTGTATTTCTATCTTCAGGCTAGTCAGCTCCTCAGGCAGTGCCGAGTTGCATAGGTAGTGATAGGCGCAATCCACTGCTGCTTATAGTTGTGTGAGGATAGATCAGGTACTGCAGTCTACAGAGATTCCACGTCTCAGAGCTCGTCCTATTGTTTTTGGTTATTGCCAGATCTCTCTATGTGCGCTGATTACTGCACGCTGTGTTGCCTGATTGCCAGCCACAACAGGGGGGGTACTGTTGTGAATTCTGTGGCTGAATTCACTCCTGTGGTCACAAGTGGTACTGCAGCTTCTGAGCTTCCTCCCTCAGGTGTTCTGGTGAGCTCGTTAACTGCTTCATTACTTAACTCCGCCTGATGCTGCTATCCTTGCTCCTTGTCAATGTTTCAGTGTTGGATCTGAGCTTCTCCTGATTGTTCCTGTGACCTGCTGCTCTGTATAGCTAAGTGCTTTTTTGTTGCTTTTTTTCTGTCCAGCTTGTCTTTTGTTTTGCTGGAAGCTCTGAGATGCAAAGGGTGTACCGCCGTGCCGTTAGTTCGGCACGGTGGTTTTTTTTTGCCCCTTTGCGTGGTTTTGCTTTAGGGTTTTTTGTAGACTGCAAAGTTCGCTTTACTGTCCTCGCTCTGTCCTAGAATATCGGGCCCCACTTTGCTGAATCTATTTCATCCCTACGTTTTGTCTTTTCATCTTACTCACAGTCATTATATGTGGGGGGCTGCCTTTTCCTTTGGGGAATTTCTCTGGGGCAAGTCAGGCCTATTTTTCTATCTTCAGGCTAGCTAGTTTCTTAGGCTGTGCCGAGTTGCCTAGGTAGTTGTTAGGCGCAATCCACAGCCGCTTTTAGTTGTGTTTAGGATAGGATCAGGTGTGCAGTCTACAGAGTTTCCACGTCTCAGAGCTCGTTCTTGTATTTTTGGGTATTTGTCAGATCACTGTGTGCGCTCTGATCGCTAAGCACACTGTGTTTCTGGATTGCCTTCATAACACCTGTCATTAGCAAACATAACAGCTTCCTCCTGCAGGCTGGTCCATCGCATGGATTTTCTTGCAACTCACTGCTGGGAAGGCGGCATGTGCCACCCTGCCCCTCAAGGCGCCTGGACCTATGGCAGGCCTTGACCCCACGCGTATCTCCACTTGTTTTGAGCTCTTTTGCGCCAAAATCATATGTTGGAGATTGCTGCTCGTTAAAATTCGCGTGCGTCTCTTAGGGACTTTTTTCCTGCGGATCTTCCATGAGAGAGCCATGCTTTTCTATGGAGATGCCAGGCAGGTGATTCAGTTGGCAATGCTGGCGACGCCATACACGTTGCAAAGCGCCACTCCGTCGTCGGCTCGTTGGTCTAGGGGTATGATTCTCGCTTAGGGTGCGAGAGGTCCCGGGTTCAAATCCCGGGCGAGCCCTACTCTTTCTCTGTGGGGGAACCAGAGTGTTCATCTTCTTTTGCCCTCCCTCTGTTAGCTAAACCACTCCCCGTGCTGCTTGTGGCCGAGCCCACAAAGGTGGCAGAATCGACGATGCTGCACGGCATGCACAAAACGTTGGCTCGTTGGTCTAGGGGTATGATTCTCGCTTCGGGTGCGAGAGGTCCCGGGTTCAAATCCCGGACGAGCCCTAGCTGGTGTGTGCCTCGTGTCCCACACGTGGCAGTGCCCTTTTTGCAATGGTCTTGCTCGAGGGCGCTCGAAAGCCGCGTCACGTACCCACGGGTGCTTCTCAACAAGGGTCTTGCTCGTTTCCCCCGCCTCACAGCCTTTTTTGCGAATGACGACAGCTCTGAGGAAGCTCGCTCTTAGCTCGTGGTGGACTGCCATGGCTCCACTTCTCCAGTAAGGTGCGAGGCGTCTTTAGCTGGCTGGCCGTTTCACCGCTCCGTTCCTCTTCTCTTTCTGTCACGTGGCCACGCTCGACTCCTCCTGCCTCTTTGGACACCAGTGTCAGATCTTGCTCTTGCTGCAGCCTGTGCCAAATTGCGGTGCTAAGCCGGGTGCCTCGCAACCCTTGCCTCCGTCGCTGGCTCGTTGGTCTAGGGGTATGATTCTCGCATTGGGTGCGAGAGGTCCCGGGTTCAAATCTCGGACGAGCCCATGCTTGTGAAAAGCTATGACGCAGGTCTCTTGCATGCTGTGCTTCCTCCTGCAGGCTGGTCCATCGCATGGATTTTCTTGCAACTCACTGCTGGGATGGCGGCATGTGCCACCCTGCCCCTCAAGGCGCCTGGACCTGTGGCAGGCCTTGACCCCACGCGTATCTCCACTTGTTTTGAGCTCTTTTGCGCCAAAATCATATGTTGGAGATTGCTGCTCGTTAAAATTCGCGTGCGTCTCTCAGGGACTTTTTTCCTGCGGATCTTCCATGAGAGAGCCATGCTTTTCTATGGAGATGCCAGGCAGGTGATTCAGTTGGCAATGCTGGCGACGCCATACACGTTGCAAAGCGCCACTCCGTCGTCGGCTCATTGGTCTAGGGGTATGATTCTCGCTTAGGGTGCGAGAGGTCCCGGATTCAAATCCCGGACGAGCCCTACTCGTTCTCTGTGGGGGAACCAGAGGGTTCATCTTCTTTTGCCCTCCCTCTGTTAGCTAAACCACTCCCCGTGCTACTTGTGGCCGAGCCCACAAAGGTGGCAGAATCGACGATGCTGCACGGCATGCACAAAACGTTGGCTCATTGATCTAGGGGTATGATTCTCGCTTCGGGTGTGAGAGGTCCGGGGTTCAAATCCCGGACGAGCCCTAGCTGGTGTGTGCCTCTTGTCCCACACGTGGCAGTGCCCTTTTTGCAATGGTCTTGCTCGAGGGCGCTCGAAAGCCGCGTCACGTACCCACGGGTGCTTCTCAACAAGGGTCTTGCTCGTTTCCCCCGCCTCACAGCCTTTTTTGCGAATGACGACAGCTCTGAGGAAGCTCGCTCTTAGCTCGTGGTGGACTGCCATGGCTCCACTTCTCCAGTAAGGTGCGAGGCGTCTTTAGCTGGCTGGCCGTTTCACCGCTCCGTTCCTCTTCTCTTTCTGTCACGTGGCCACGCTCGACTCCTCCTGCCTCTTTGGACACCAGTGTCAGATCTTGCTCTTGCTGCAGCCTGTGCCAAATTGCGGCGCTGAGCCGGGTACCTCGCAGCCCTTGCCTCCGTCGCTGGCTCGTTGGTCTAGGGGTATGATTCTCGCTTTGGGTGCGAGAGGTCCCGGGTTCAAATCCCGGACGAGCCCATGCTTGTGGAAATCTTTGACGCAGGTCTCTTGCATGCTGTGCTTCCTCCTGCAGGCTGGTCCATCGCATGGATTTTCTTGCAACTCACTGCTGGGAAGGCGGCATGTGCCACCCTGCCCCTCAAGGTGCCTGGACCTGTGGCAGGCCTTGACCCCACGCGTATCTCCACTTGTTCTGAGCTCTTTTGCGCCAAAATCATATGTTGGAGATTGCTGCTCGTTAAAATTCGCGTGCGTCTCTCAGGGACTTTTTTCCTGCGGATCTTCCATGAGAGAGCCATGCTTTTCTATGGAGATGCCAGGCAGGTGATTTAGTTGGCAATCCTGGCGACGCCATACACGTTGCAAAGCGCCACTCCGTCGTCGGCTCGTTGGTCTAAGGGTATGATTCTCTCGTAGGGTGCGAGAGGTCCCGGGTTCAAATCCCGGACGAGCCCTACTCGTTCTCTGTGGGGGAACCAGAGTGTTCATCTTCTTTTGCCCTCCCTCTGTTAGCTAAACCACTCCCCGTGCTACTTGTGGCCGAGCCCATAAAGGTGGCAGAATCGACGATGCTGCACGGCATGCACAAAACGTTGGCTCGTTGGTCTAGGGGTATGATTCTCGCTTCGGGTGCGAGAGGTCCCGTGTTCAAATCCCGGACGAGCCCTAGCTGGTGTGTGCCTCGTGTCCCACACGTGGCAGTGCCCTTTTTGCAATGGTCTTGCTCGAGGGCGCTCGAAAGCCGCGTCACGTACCCACGGGTGCTTCTCAACAAGGGTCTTGCTCGTTTCCCCCGCCTCACAGCCTTTTTTGCGAATGACGACAGCTCTGAGGAAGCTCGCTCTTAGCTCGTGGTGGACTGCCATGGCTCCACTTCTCCAGTAAGGTGCGAGGCGTCTTTAGCTGGCTGGCCGTTTCACCGCTCCGTTCCTCTTCTCTTTCTGTCATGTGGCCACGCTCGACTCCTCCTGCCTCTTTGGACACCAGTGTCAGATCTTGCTCTTGCTGCAGCCTGTGCCAAATTGCGGCGCTGAGCCGGGTGCCTCGCAGCCCTGGCCTCCGTAGCTGGCTCGTTGGTCTAGGGGTATGATTCTCGCTTTGGGTGCGAGAGGACCCGGGTTCAAATCCCGGACGAGCCCATGCTTGCGGAAAGCTTTGACGCAGGTCTCTTGCATGCTGTGCTTCCTCCTGCAGGCTGGTCCATCGCATGGATTTTCTTGCAACTCACTGCTGGGAAGGCGGCATGTGCCACCCTGCCCCTCAAGGCGCCTGGACCTGTGGCAGGCCTTGACCCCACGCGTATCTCCACTTGTTTTGAGCTCTTTTGCGCCAAAATCATATGTTGGAGATTGCTGCTCGTTAAAATTCGCGTGCGTCTCTCAGGGACTTTTTTCCTGCGGATCTTCCATGAGAGAGCCATGCTTTTCTATGGAGATGCCAGGCAGGTGATTCAGTTGGCAATGCTGGCGACGCCATACACGTTGCAAAGCGCCACTCCGTCGTCGGCTCGTTGGTCTAGGGGTATGATTCTCGCTTAGGGTGTGAGAGGTCCCGGGTTCAAATCCCGGACGAGCCCTACTCGTTCTCTGTGGGGGAACCAGAGTGTTCATCTTCTTTTGCCCTCCCTCTGTTAGCTAAACCACTCCCCGTGCTACTTGTGGCCGAGCCCACAAAGGTGGCAGAATCGACGATGCTGCACGGCATGCACAAAACGTTGGCTCGTTGGTCTAGGGGTATGATTCTCGCTTTGGGTGCGAGAGGTCCCGGGTTCAAATCCCGGACGAGCCCTAGCTGGTGTGTGCCTCGTGTCCCACACGTGGCAGTGCCCTTTTTGCAATGGTCTTGCTCGAGGGCGCTCGAAAGCCGCGTCACGTACCCACGGGTGCTTCTCAACAAGGGTCTTGCTCGTTTCCCCCGCCTCACAGCCTTTTTTGCGAATGACGACAGCTCTGAGGAAGCTCGCTCTTAGCTCGTGGTGGACTGCCATGGCTCCACTTCTCCAGTAAGGTGCGAGGCGTCTTTAGCTGGCTGGCCGTTTCACCGCTCCGTTCCTCTTCTCTTTCTGTCACGTGGCCACGCTCGACTCCTCCTGCCTCTTTGGAC
>NC_091283.1:521326740-521336740 GCF_032444005.1 Ranitomeya imitator
ATAGCTAAGTGCTTTTTGCTTTTTTGTTGCTTTTTTTCTGTCCAGCTTGTCTTTTGTTTTGCTGGAAGCTCTGAGACGCAAAGGGTGTACCGCCGTGCCGTTAGTTCCTAGTTGTTAGGCGCAATCCACAGCCGCTTTTAGTTGTGTTTAGGATAGGATCAGGTGTGCAGTCTACAGAGTTTCCATGTCTCAGAGCTCGTTCTTGTATTTTTGGGTATTTGTCAGATCACTGTGTGCGCTCTGATCGCTAAGCACACTGTGTTTCTGGATTGCCTTCATAACACCTGTCATTAGCAAACATAACAGTACAAGGAGCCAAACTAATGATTCTCAATAGAGGGAAAGAAAAAGTTCTGACATCATTTTTTTTTTTTTTTCTGCTCTGTGTTCACTTTTTTTTTTTCCCCCTAGACATTTGGGTGATTCTGGACACAGGTGTGGACATGGATATTCAGGGTCTGTGCTCTTCAATGGATAATCTCGTTATAAATGTACAAAAAATTCAAGATACTATTGATCAGAAATCTATGTTAGAACCAAGAATTCCTATTCCTGATTTGTTTTTTGGAGATAGAACTAAGTTTCTAAGTTTCAAAAATAATTGTAAGCTATTTCTGGCCTTGAAACCTCATTCTTCTGGTAATCCTATTCAACAGGTTTTGATTATTATTTCTTTTTTGCGCGGCGACCCTCAAGACTGGGCATTTTCTCTTGCGCCAGGAGACCCTGCATTGAGTAGTGTCGATGCGTTTTTCCTGGCGCTCGGATTGCTGTACGATGAGCCTAATTCAGTGGATCAGGCTGAGAAAAATTTGCTGGCTTTGTGCCAGGGTCAGGATGATATAGAAGTATATTGTCAGAAATTTAGGAAATGGTCAGTACTCACTCTGTGGAATGAATCTGCGCTGGCAGCTTTGTTCAGAAAGGGTCTCTCTGAGGCTCTTAAGGATGTCATGGTGGGATTTCCTATGCCTGCTGGTTTGAATGAGTCTTTGTCTTTGGCCATTCAGATCGGTCGACGCTTGCGCGAGCGTAAATCTGTGCACCATTTGGCGGTACTGCCTGAGGTTAAACCTGAGCCTATGCAGTGCGATAGGACTATGACTAGAGTTGAACGGCAGGAATACAGACGTCTGAATGGTCTGTGTTTCTACTGTGGTGATTCCACTCATGCTATTTCTGATTGTCCTAAGCGCACTAAGCGGTCCGCTAGGTCTGCCGTCATTGGTACTGTACAGTCCAAATTCCTTCTGTCCATTACCTTGATATGCTCTTTGTCGTCGTTTTCTGTCATGGCGTTTGTGGATTCGGGCGCTGCCCTGAATCTGATGGATTTGGATTATGCTAAACGTTGTGGGTTTTTCTTGGAGCCTTTGCGGTGTCCTATTCCATTGAGAGGAATTGATGCTACACCTTTGGCCAAGAATAAACCTCAATACTGGGCCCAGCTGACCATGTGCATGGCTCCTGCACATCAGGAAGTTATTCGCTTTCTGGTGTTGCATAATCTGCATGATTTGGTCGTGTTGGGGTTGCCATGGCTACAAACCCATAATCCAGTATTGGATTGGAATTCCATGTCGGTATCCAGCTGGGGTTGTCAGGGGGTACATGGTGATGTTCCATTTTTGTCGATTTCGTCATCCACCCCTTCTGAGGTCCCAGAGTTCTTGTCTGATTATCAGGATGTATTTGAAGAGCCCAAGTCCGATGCTCTACCTCCGCATAGGGATTGTGATTGTGCTATCAATTTGATTCCTGGTAGTAAATTCCCTAAAGGTCGATTATTTAATTTATCCGTGCCCGAACACGCCGCTATGCGCAGTTATGTGAAGGAATCCCTGGAGAAGGGACATATTCGCCCATCGTCATCACCACTGGGAGCAGGGTTCTTCTTTGTAGCCAAGAAGGATGGTTCGCTGAGACCGTGTATTGATTACCGCCTTCTTAATAAGATCACTGTTAAATTTCAGTATCCCTTGCCATTGT
Organism: Ranitomeya imitator; assembly: GCF_032444005.1. Taxonomy (NCBI): domain Eukaryota; kingdom Metazoa; phylum Chordata; class Amphibia; order Anura; family Dendrobatidae; genus Ranitomeya; species Ranitomeya imitator. The sequence goes on from NC_091283.1 coordinate 521,328,730, forward strand.
TATCTGACTTGTTTGCTCGGATTAAGGGGGCTAGTTGGTTCACTAAGATAGATCTTCGTGGTGCGTATAATCTGGTGAGAATCAGGCAAGGAGATGAATGGAAAACTGCATTCAATACGCCCGAGGGTCATTTTGAGTATCTGGTGATGCCGTTCGGACTTGCCAATGCTCCATCTGTGTTTCAGTCTTTTATGCATGACATCTTCCGTGAGTATCTGGATAAATTCCTGATTGTTTACTTGGATGACATTTTGATCTTCTCAGATGATTGGGAGTCTCATGTGAAGCAGGTCAGAATGGTTTTTCAGGTCCTGCGTGCTAACTCTTTGTTTGTGAAGGGATCAAAGTGTCTCTTCGGTGTGCAGAAAGTTTCATTTTTGGGGTTCATCTTTACCCCTTCTACTATCGAGATGGATCCAGTTAAGGTCCAAGCCATCCAGGATTGGATTCAGCCGACATCTCTGAAAAGTCTGCAAAAGTTCCTGGGCTTTGCTAATTTTTATCGTCGCTTCATCTGTAATTTTTCTAGCATTGCCAAACCATTGACCGATTTGACCAAGAAGGGTGCTGATTTGGTTAATTGGTCTTCTGCTGCTGTGGAAGCTTTTCAGGAGTTGAAGCGTCGTTTTTGTTCTGCCCCTGTGTTGTGTCAGCCAGATGTTTCTCTTCCGTTCCAGGTCGAGGTTGATGCTTCTGAGATTGGAGCAGGGGCGGTTTTGTCACAGAGAGGTTCTGATTGCTCTGTGATGAAACCATGTGCTTTCTTTTCCAGGAAGTTTTCGCCCGCTGAGCGTAATTATTATGTGGGCAATCGAGAGTTGCTGGCCATGAAGTGGGCATTCGAGGAGTGGCGTCATTGGCTTGAAGGAGCTAAGCATCGCGTGGTGGTATTGACTGATCATAAGAACTTGACTTATCTCGAGTCTGCCAAGCGCTTGAATCCTAGACAGGCCCGTTGGTCGTTATTTTTTGCCCGCTTCGACTTTGTGATTTCGTACCTTCCGGGCTCTAAAAATGTGAAGGCGGATGCTCTGTCTAGGAGTTTTGTGCCCGACTCTCCGGGTTTATCTGAGCCAGCGGGTATCCTCAAGGAAGGAGTCATTGTGTCTGCCATCTCCCCTGATTTGCGGCGGGTGCTGCAAAAATTTCAGGCGAATAAACCTGATCGTTGTCCAGCAGAGAAACTGTTCGTCCCTGATAGGTGGACTAATAAACTTATCTCTGAACTTCATTGTTCGGTGTTGGCTGGTCATCCTGGAATCTTTGGTACCAGAGAGTTAGTGGCTAGATCCTTCTGGTGGCCATCTCTGTCACGGGATGTACGTACTTTTGTGCAGTCCTGTGGGATTTGTGCTAGGGCTAAGCCCTGCTGTTCTCGTGCCAGTGGGTTGCTTTTGCCCTTGCCGGTCCCAAAGAGGCCTTGGACACATATTTCGATGGATTTCATTTCTGACCTTCCCGTTTCTCAAAAGATGTCAGTCATTTGGGTGGTCTGTGATCGCTTTTCTAAAATGGTCCATCTGGTGCCCTTGGCTAAATTGCCTTCCTCCTCTGATTTGGTACCTTTGTTCTTTCAGCATGTGGTTCGGTTGCATGGCATTCCTGAGAATATTGTTTCTGACAGAGGTTCCCAGTTTGTTTCAAGGTTCTGGCGAGCCTTTTGTGGTAGGATGGGCATTGACCTATCCTTTTCCTCGGCTTTCCATCCTCAGACTAATGGCCAGATCGAACGAACCAATCAGACCTTGGAAACATATCTGAGATGTTTTGTTTCTGCAGACCAGGATGATTGGGTGTCCTTTTTGCCGTTGGCTGAGTTCGCCCTTAATAATCGGGCCAGCTCGGCTACCTTGGTTTCTCCATTTTTTTGCAATTCTGGGTTCCATCCTCGTTTCTCTTCAGGACAGGTTGAGTCTTCGGACTGTCCTGGTGTGGATTCTGTGGTGGATAGGTTGCAGCAGATCTGGACTCAGGTAGTGGACAATTTGATCTTGTCCCAGGAGAAAGGTCAACTTTTCGCTAATCGCAGACGCCGTGTGGGTCCCCGACTTCGTGTTGGGGATCTGGTTTGGTTATCTTCTCGTCATATTCCTATGAAGGTTTCCTCTCCTAAATTTAAACCTCGTTTTATTGGTCCGTATAGGATTTCTGAGGTTCTCAATCCTGTGTCTTTTCGTTTGACCCTCCCAGACTCCTTTTCCATACATAATGTATTCCATAGGTCGTTGTTGCGGAGATACGTGGCACCTATGGTTCCATCTGTTGAGCCTCCTGCCCCGGTTTTGGTGGAGGGGGAATTGGAGTATATTGTGGAGAAGATTTTGGATTCTCGTGTTTCTAGACGGAAACTCCAGTATCTGGTTAAATGGAAGGGTTATGCTCAGGAAGATAATTCCTGGGTTTTTGCCTCTGATGTTCATGTTTCCGATCTTGTTCGTGCCTTTCATGCGGCTCATCCTGGTCGGCCTGGGGGCTCTGGTGAGGGTTCGGTGACCCCTCCTCAAGGGGGGGTGTTGTGAATTCTGTGGCTGAGTTCACTTCTGTGGTCACAAGTGGTATTACAGTCTCTGGGCTTCCTCCCTCAGGTGTTTTGGTGAGCTCGTTGGCTGCCTTGCTATTTAGCTCCACCTGAGTCTGTCTTCCTTGCTCCTTGTCAATGTTCCAGTGTTGGATCTGAGCTACTGCATCTTTCCTTGGGCCTGCTGCTCTGCTAGATAAGTGCTTCTAGTTTGTTTTCTGTTTTTTCTGTCCAGCTTGCTATTAACTTTTGCTGGAAGCTCTGAGAAGCAAAGGGTGCACCGCCGTGCTGTTAGTTCGGCACGGTGGGTCTTTTTGCCCCTTTGCGTGGTTTTCGTTTTAGGGTTTTTTGTAGACTGCATAGTTCTCTTTGCTATCCTCGCTCTGTCTAGAATATCGGGCCTCACTTTGCTGAATCTATTTCATTCCTACGTTTGTCTTTTCATCTTGCTAACAGTCATTATATGTGGGGGGCTGCCTATTCCTTTGGGGTATTTCTCTGAGGTAAGTCAGGCTTGTATTTCTATCTTCAGGCTAGTCAGCTCCTCAGGCAGTGCCGAGTTGCATAGGTAGTGATAGGCGCAATCCACTGCTGCTTATAGTTGTGTGAGGATAGATCAGGTACTGCAGTCTACAGAGATTCCACGTCTCAGAGCTCGTCCTATTGTTTTTGGTTATTGCCAGATCTCTGTATGTGCGCTGATTACTGCACGCTGTGTTGCCTGATTGCCAGCCACAACAGTACAAGGAGCCACACCAATGATTCCCAATAGAGGGAAAAAAGAAATCCTGACATCATTTTTTTTTCTTAGCTCTGTCTTCAGTCTTTTTTTTCCCCTAGACATTAGAGTGCTTCAGGACACAGCTGTGGACATGGATATTCAGGCTCTGTGCTCCTCAATGGATAATCTCGTTGTAAATGTACAAAAGATTCAAGATACTATTGATCAGAAATCGATGCTAGAACCAAGAATTCCGATTCCTGATTTGTTTTTTGGTGACAGAACTAAGTTCCTGAGCTTCAGAAATCATTGTAAGCTATTTTTGGCCTTGAAACCTCATTCTTCTGGTAATCCTATTCAACAGGTTTTGATTATTATTTATTTTTTGCGCGGCGACCCACAGGACTGGGCGTTTTCTCTTGCACCAGGAGATTCTGCATTGAGTAATGTTGATGCATTTTTCCAGGCGCTGGGATTGCTTTACGATGAGCCTAATTCAGTGGATCAGGCTGAGAAAAATCTGCTGGCTTTATGCCAGGGTCAGGATGATGTAGAAGTATATTGTCAGAAATTTAGGAAGTGGTCAGTACTCACTCTGTGGAATGAATCTGCACTAGCGGCTTTGTTCAGAAAGGGTCTCTCTGAAGCTCTTAAGGATGTAATGGTGGGATTTCCTATGCCTGCTGGTTTGAATGAGTCTATGTCCTTGGCCATTCAGATCGGTCGTCGCTTGCGCGAGCGTAAATCTGTGCACCATCTGGCGGTATTGTCTGAGAGTAAACCTGAGCCTATGCGGTGCGACAGGACTATGACTAAAGTAGAACGGCAAGAACACAGACGTCTGAACAGACTGTGTTTCTATTGTGGTGATTCTACTCATGCTATTTCTAATTGTCCTAAATGCACTAGGCGGTTCGATAGCTCTGCCGTTATTGGTACTGTACAGTCCAAATTCCTTTTGTCCATTACCTTAATGTGCTCTTTGTCATCGTATTCTGTCATGGCGTTTGTGGATTCAGGCGCTGCCCTGAATCTGATGGATTTGGATTATGCTAAACGTTGTGGATTTTTCTTGGAACCTTTGCGGTGTCCTATTCCGTTGAGAGGAATTGATGCTACACCTTTGGCCAAGAATAAGCCTCAGTACTGGGCCCAGCTGACCATGTGCATGGCTCCTGCACATCAGGAAGTTATTCGCTTTCTGGTACTGCATAATTTGCATGATGTGGTCGTGTTGGGGTTGCCATGGCTACAAACCCATAATCCAGTATTGGATTGGAACTCTATGTCGGTAACCAGCTGGGGTTGTCAGGGAGTACATGGTGATGTTCCATTTTTGTCTATTTCGTCATCCATTCCTTCTGACATCCCAGAATTCTTGTCGGACTTTCAGGATGTATTTGAAGAGTCCAAATCTGATGCCCTACCTCCGCATAGGAATTGTGATTGTGCTATCGATTTGATTCCTGGTAGTAAATTCCCTAAGGGTCGTTTATTTAATTTGTCCGTACCTGAACACACCGCTATGCGCAGTTATGTGAAGGAGTCCCTGGAGAAGGGACATATTCGCCCATCGTCGTCACCATTGGGAGCAGGGTTCTTTTTTGTAGCCAAGAAGGATGGTTCGCTAAGACCGTGTATTGATTACCGCCTTCTTAATAAGATCACTGTTAAGTTTCAGTATCCCTTGCCATTGATTTCTGACTTGTTTGCTCGGATTAAGGGGGCTAGTTGGTTTACTAAGATTGATCTTCGTGGTGCGTATAATCTGGTGAGAATCAGGCAGGGAGATGAATGGAAAACGGCATTTAATACGCCCGAGGGTCATTTTGAGTATCTGGTGATGCCGTTCGGACTTGCCAATGCTCCATCTGTTTTTCAGTCTTTTATGCATGACATTTTCCGTGAGTATCTGGATAAATTCTTGATTGTTTACTTGGATGACATTTTGATCTTCTCAGATGATTGGGAGTCTCATGTGAAGCAAGTCAGAATGGTTTTCCAGGTACTGCGTGCTAATTCCTTGTTCGTGAAGCGATCAAAGTGTCTCTTCGGTGTGCAGAAAGTTTCATTTTTGGGGTTCATCTTTTCCCCTTCTACTATCGAGATGGATCCGGTTAAGGTTCAGGCCATCCAGGATTGGACTCAGCCGACATCTCTAAAAAGTCTGCAGAAATTCCTGGGCTTTGCTAATTTTTATCGTCGCTTCATCTGTAATTTTTCTAGCATTGCCAGACCATTGACCGATTTGACCAAGAAGGGTGCTGATTTGGTTAATTGGTCTTTTGCTGCCGTGGAAGCTTTTCAGGAGTTGAAGCGTCGTTTTTGCTGTGCCCCTGTGTTGTGTCAACCTGATGTTTCTCTTCCGTTCCAGGTCGAGGTTGATGCTTCTGAGATTGGTGCAGGGGCGGTTTTGTCACAGAGAGGTTCTGGTTGCTCAGTGTTCAAACCATGTGCTTTCTTTTCCAGGAAATTTTCTGCTGCTGAGCGTAATTATGATGTGGGCAACCGAGAGTTGCTGGCCATGAAGTGGGCATTCGAGGAGTGGCGTCATTGGCTTGAGGGTGCTAAGCATCGCGTGGTGGTTTTGACTGATCATAAGAACCTTACTTATCTTGAGTCTGCCAAGCGCTTGAATCCTAGACAGGCCCGTTGGTCGTTATTTTTTGCTCGTTTTGATTTTGTGATTTCATACCTTCCGGGCTCTAAAAATGTGAAGGCGGATGCTCTGTCTAGGAGTTTTGTGCCCGACTCTCCGGGGTTATCTGAGCCGGCAAGTATCCTCAAGGAAGGAGTCATTGTGTCTGCCATCTCCCCTGATTTGCGGAGAGTGTTGCAGAAATTTCAGGCTAATAAACCTGATCGTTGTCCGGCCGAGAAACTGTTCGTCCCTGATAGGTGGACTAGTAAAGTTATCTCTGAACTTCATTGTTCGGTGCTGGCCGGTCATCCAGGAATCTTTGGTACCAGGGAGTTGGTTGCTAGATCCTTCTGGTGGCCATCTCTGTCACGGGATGTGCGTGCTTTTGTGCAGTCCTGTGGAATTTGTGCTAGGGCTAAGCCCTGCTGTTCACGTGCCAGTGGGTTGCTTTTGCCCTTGCCGGTCCCGAAGAGGCCTTGGACACATATTTCGATGGATTTCATTTCTGACCTTCCCGTTTCTCAAAAAATGTCGGTCATTTGGGTGGTCTGTGATCGCTTTTCTAAAATGGTCCATCTGGTGCCCTTGGTTAAATTGCCTTCCTCCTCTGATTTGGTGCCTTTGTTCTTCCAGCATGTGGTTCGTTTACATGGCATTCCTGAGAATATTGTTTCTGACAGAGGTTCCCAGTTTGTCTCGAGGTTCTGGCGAGCCTTTTGTGGTAGGATGGGCATTGACCTATCTTTCTCCTCGGCCTTCCATCCTCAGACTAATGGCCAGACCGAACGAACCAATCAGACCTTGGAAACATATCTGAGATGTTTTGTTTCCGCTGACCAGGATGATTGGGTGTCATTTTTGCCGTTGGCTGAGTTCGCCCTTAATAATCGGGCCAGCTCGGCTACCTTGGTCTCTCCATTTTTCTGCAATTCTGGGTTCCATCCTCGTTTCTCTTCAGGACAGGTTGAGTCTTCGGACTGTCCTGGTGTGGATTCTGTGGTGGACAGGTTGCAGCAGATCTGGACTCAGGTAGTGGACAATTTGACCTTGTCCCAGGAGAAGGCTCAGCTTTTCGCTAATCGCAGACGCCGTGTGGGACCCCGACTTCGTGTTGGGGATCTGGTTTGGTTATCTTCTCGTCATATTCCTATGAAGGTTTCCTCTCCTAAATTTAAACCTCGTTTTATTGGTCCGTATAGGATTTCTGAGATTCTCAATCCGGTGTCTTTTCGTCTGATCCTCCCAGACTCCTTTTCCATACATAATGTATTCCATAGGTCGTTGTTGAGGAGATACGTGGCACCTATGGTTCCATCTGTGGAGCCTCCTGCCCCTGTTTTGGTGGAGGGGGAATTGGAGTATATTGTGGAGAAGATTTTGGATTCTCGTGTCTCTAGACGGAAACTCCAGTATCTGGTCAAATGGAAGGGTTATGCTCAGGAAGATAATTCCTGGGTTTTTGCCTCTGATGTCCATGCCCCAGATCTTGTTCGTGCCTTTCATGTGGCTCATCCTGGTCGGCCTGGGGGTTCTGGTGAGGGTTCGGTGACCCCTCCTCAAGGGGGGGGTACTGTTGTGAATTCTGTGGCTGAGTTCACTTCTGTGGTCACAAGTGGTATTGCAGTCTCTGGGCTTCCTCCCTCAGGTGTTTTGGTGAGCTCGTTGGCTGCCTTGCTATTTAGCTCCACCTGAGTCTGTCTTCCTTGCTCCTTGTCAATGTTCCAGTGTTGGATCTGAGCTACTGCATCTTTCCTTGGGCCTGCTGCTCTGCTAGATAAGTGCTTCTAGTTTGTTTTCTGTTTTTTCTGTCCAGCTTGCTATTAACTTTTGCTGGAAGCTCTGAGAAGCAAAGGGTGCACCGCCGTGCTGTTAGTTCGGCACGGTGGGTCTTTTTGCCCCTTTGCGTGGTTTTCGTTTTAGGGTTTTTTGTAGACTGCATAGTTCTCTTTGCTATCCTCGCTCTGTCTAGAATATCGGGCCTCACTTTGCTGAATCTATTTCATTCCTACGTTTGTCTTTTCATCTTGCTAACAGTCATTATATGTGGGGGGCTGCCTATTCCTTTGGGGTATTTCTCTGAGGTAAGTCAGGCTTGTATTTCTATCTTCAGGCTAGTCAGCTCCTCAGGCAG